>NC_140178.1:74274888-74539888 GCF_963971535.1 Notolepis coatsorum | reverse complement strand
CGTCGTGGCTCGCTGTCTGCCTCCACGCTTTGTGCGCTGTGTGCGACTCGTCGGTGCTCGTTGTCACACTGCGCACATTTTTCATTTTACCAGGGGTACGGGGACTGCTAAACGTCGTGGCGGGGGTGGGCTCGCTGTCTGCCACCGCGCATTAACGGGGGTGCGCTATGCGTGCACTCGTCAAAGGCTCGCTGCCACACTACGCGCGTCGAATTATATTGTGTGTGGGTATTTGGGTGACTGGTGTCAGAGGTGCTGTATGTGTGTGGCAGTGGTTGTGAGTGGAATGATCTTTGAATATCCTTGAGTAGGGGGCCCGGGGTTTCGCGTTCCAGGTTGCAAACTGGGGGTGATGCCGTGGGCCACAGGACGAGTTGGCCAGTGGAATCTCATTGGTCGGCAGGATTTTCAATGTGGGGATGGTGTCGCCGCCTGTGGTTATGAACGGGTTGTGTGACACTGTTCTAAATGCACAGGGACTTCAGTGACATAAGGCACTGGAAATTGATTTCTGTTCCCGTGAGAAGCGCGTTATTTTAACACCTAAAGGGTTAGGTGTTACGGGCGATATATAGTAACTGTGTGAGAGATTATGAATGGAAAATATGTATGTTACTGATATGTATAATGTAATATGAGCGAAATACATACTAGGCTTTCACGGACAGAAATAAATATAGTTACACATACACATAGTCATTTGCAAAGAACGATTAGAGTAAAAGTGAGATTATTCACCTAAATTACCATGTCCGATACAGATGTTTAGAAATGATAGGCTGTAAATAACAACTTTCTGATTGACCACCATCTCAGGAAACAGCTGATGGAAAATAAGTTCCCCGGAGTGGTATTAAGGAGGATCAGGACAACAGGATTGAGAGTCTGAGTTTCCAATGGAGACAACTGGAAAAAGATTAAGGCTGTGTCATTGATAAATCAAAAACGAAAATTGCACAAATGCTCTCAAGTGATCTTAGTATAGGAGATGCCCGACATTCCATGCTTAAAGACAAATGATGGATTGTGAATGGGAAATATCACTGATAATTAAGTGTATTTTTTGCTTCTCTTTTCACAGCTGCTCCAGGACGGATGGCCAGCGCTGACAATTCCGAACCCCAACAGGGAAATCAAAGAGACTGTTGACAGTCAGGGGGTATAGTATCACAAGACCGAAATTATCAATTCCTGTTTACACCAATATAGAAGAGTGAGTGAAATTAACTCAAGTTTGGTAAAAATAGTTTGAATACAGAGAAACTTGCTTTCCAAACGGTGACGTTACGAGTGTTTTAAGTAAGGTGAGAATGGAAAATACACAGATAGGAGCAACCGGAGGGTTAGATGCACTGACCATAGAAAGGGTAGACAATCTGTCTATTTCAACGACTGGAGATGTCACAATAGAAGTGACGAAAAGATGGCCAAAGATATTCAGGCCATTACAGAACCTTGTAGTTAAAGGAGGCCGGTGTAGAATGCGTACCCAAATCAAGATAATGCCGATAACCTCTGCAGACATTACATTGACCGAATTGGACGTTAACTTGATTGACTGGAATTTGATCGACTCCCCTCTAGTGTCCAGTGAGACGGAGGGACTGGAAATAATGTCTTTTACTCCGCCACAGGGAGTCGTTGCAGCAAGCGACCCAGAGACAGCTGTATTACCCGAGTCAATCCACGCTGAAGTGTCCGTTGCAGATGACTGCCAGTTACAGACGTGCCTCCCTCTCGAAGAACAGCTAGCCGAGGCTAGACGGGTAGTGGACTATCTCCAAGGCCTACTCCAGTCCACACAGCCCGGAGGGGAGACAGGTTCCAATCACCTCTCTCCCTCTCCCTCTGGAGAACCAGATGGCCAGAGACGGGCCCAGTTGGGGCCACAAGGGGGTCCCGTGCCGGAACAACAACAAACCCCAATAAGATCACCCACGAGGTGGCAACCACGAGGAAAAGGTGTAGGCAAAGGCAGGAATCCGATTGGCTACCGTGTGCGGCAGGTGCACTGTTGGACGTGTGGGACCCTCGGACACATTTCTCGGGACTGTGTAGAGCGGGACCATCTATCCACAACAGGGCGTGTTTGTACAGAAACAGGTGGCGGGCCCCTCCCAACCACGGGCCCCTCTCAAGGAACTGTGACTGGACCAAATAGGTACGTGGCTTTCTCCTCCGAACAGGCTCCAGGGAACCATGGCGGTGATGGCATACCGCCAGGACATGTTCTGGGCCCGATGACCCCAGGGTCATCCGGTCACAGGCAACTGACCCACCGGGTCCCACAACCCGGGGGAGACCGCCAGTGTTGTTGGATCTGTGGAGTGAACGGTCATTTTCAAAGGTCATGTCTGCAGAGGCCACCGGCAGAATAAAATATATGCAACTGACTAGGGTAGAGGTGGGATATATTGAATGATAAAATATGCTCCTAATTAGATTAGAATAAAAAATAAAAATAGATAGAGGTGTTAGGTGATTAGATTATGAATGAAAGTTACTAAAAACGGATGTATGGGTGACTGACAAATGCATGAACTAATCAGACTAACAAGAGGATCAAATTATGTTAAACAGTTAATCAATATTAGACAGTGTGATGATGTGACACTGCGGCAGCTAGTGATCAGTAAATTATCCATGCTTGGTCAACATTCAGATTGATCAAGGGGTGGACTGCATGATTAAGAAATTAAAAAGACTCATAGTTGTTTCTAGTATTTTATAGTATTGATAGAAGCGTATTAACAGTTATGAGCAATAGGATAGGTGTTTATCTACTTTTATTTTTACTTCTCTTTTCTAGTGTGTTACGAGCAATTCCTGACTTAGGCCGGGAGCGTACATTTTGTTTATTCATTTGATTTCCCTTTTTGTTTCTTAGTTAGAAATGAGCTCAGAAGAAAAAAGAAAAAGCTCACAAGTTTGGTTTATTTTTTTATTTATTGGTTTGGCAGCGTTTTCTTTGTGTTTTGTTTTCTGTTTTCTTTCTTTCTGTGTGTTTTTTCTTAGGGTACCTGGCAAGCTGGGAGTGATCTCGACACATCAGGACGGGGTAGTATATGTCTGTAAAATGGACTGGGAACAAAGTGAAGGAACATGAGCTAGTTATGGATTTTTGTTCTCCGCCCATTGAATACCCAGTTTTAGGGGCTGGGGGTGTGTCGTGGTTGGTGATAGTGTTGGGAAGCATGATTCTCTGTACATTGATGAAGCTCAATAGATTTGGTCGCTATTGGCCAAATTAGTCTTGTGTAGGGTGTGAACATGTGCAATTGATGATTGGCTTGTGATGTGGAAGATGTGTGTTTAAGGCGGACTGTGATTTGTTGCCATACACACAGGTTACTGGGAGAGTGGATGTGTCAGTGCTGACCGTCCGGTCCGGGGTGCAGCTGTCCAAAAGCAGAGGACGACGGTAACGATGTTTCATTGTGTATTTCACATCGAGAGGTGGAGGAGTATACTGTTTTGACAGCATAATATAATGAGAGCCATGTGAATTTTTCAGAATTTTGAAATGTAATGATCTAGAAGCCATGAAATATATAGATAAAAGATTTGGAAAAGAAAGTTGTCAAAGCTCAGACCAGTAAAGAGAGTCTGAGGGATGGAAATTATGGATTCTCAATCAATTGTTGTGGTAGAAGTGTCCTGCACTGTCCCCCGAAGCGTATATATATTTACTGCAGGATACGGATGGGAGAGGACACTGGCTAGTGTCCACCCAGCGGTTCCATGGGGAACCACAACACTGCGGAGAACCAGGAGACGCCTACCTCTCGGGCCGGGAGAGTCTTGGCCAACGCAGTGACCGAGTCTTGAGGCTTCAGAGGGAAACGACAGACAACCAACGAGGAGACAGGCGGCTAGGCCTCAGCAACAACTCCGGCTGTCAACAGAAGCAAGGCCTCAACTATTGACCAGGGGGTCAACAAGCGAAGGGGGGGAGCTGCTATCGCCCCTATCGACGACCAGGCGGAGGGGAGGAGACACAAACCTCTTCCACTGATCCGAGGGTCAACCAGCGAAGGGGTCGAGCAGCCAGCAACGACCTCCCCACCGCTGTGACAGCAATAGAAGATACAGCAGGGGGCTCTACCCCCGAATAGAGGTCAACACGAGTCAAGATGTTCTTGACAGAAGATGGAGTGTGATGGGAAAGGCAATTTGCTTTCTAAATTCCACCTCCAAAAATGGGAGCAGTTGCACCCAGCAGTCGTGATACTGCATCAGCTCTGAGCAACAAATGATCACAAAAACTGAAATGGCTAATTTGAATTTTAGGATCTGAGTGTGGCAAATCAGATATATATTTTATCCTAATAAAATGTCTTAAGTGTTATCTAGATAGTAGTGTGTAGAGATTGATATCTATGTTTGACATATTAAGGATAGGTAAACTATCCAAGTGGGGAACTGTTGTAAAATCCAAACATAAGATCATCAAGGATCCAATCAAACTAAGGTATTATATTTAGGGATAACAGCTGCCTGAGTGAATCAACACAAGAATCCTCCCAACACCCAAGGGCCGTCTGCCATGGCCTGGGACAATGGGCTCTGTAAGATCAAACAAAGACCAAAAGGTCACATAAACATGTTATCTCGCTGGAGTTTCCTGTCACACACACACAGAGACACACATAGACACACACAGACACACACACACACACACACACAGTCACACACACAGACACACACACACACTCACACACTCACACACACATAGTCACACACACTCACACACACACATTTTCAAATACACACACACACACATTTTCACATACACATCCACACACTCACACACACATAGTCACACACACACACACACTCACACACGCACATTTTCAAATACACACACACACACATTTTCACATACACATCCACACACACACACACAGAGAAGATCACTATTGAAATCTCCAAACAAGCTAACTATTTCCTGGTATATTGTACTTGTAATCTTGAATTAAGTCATTGAAGTAAGGTAAAATATAATTAGGTTTGGTCATACTTAAATTAGGTAATTAGTTAATGTGCCTGTTCTGTTTTCATTTATGTTCAATATGATTAATTGATTGTTATGGTATTGATTTGTATTCTATTAAGCTTGTTCTATATGGTATTGATTAATATTCTATTCTAAAAGAATGACTAAAGTCAACAGACTTAGTGATAAAGAAATATATCTGTGTTTAGGTAATCAATATATCTTGAGGTTCATCAAAGTATTAACAAGTCAAGTAATGTGTTTAAGTAAAAAATATAGGGAAAATATTCTCTGGGTAAATGTGAAGAGGGTTTGGCCTATAAGCCAAACCCCTATTTTTCAAATACAAGCTTAGCAGGCTTGTGATTGGAGCAAATAATGTGATGATGTCATCAACTCCGAGACACTGGGCCTTGGCTATAAGAATGGGGTGTAATGGGGGGAGAAGGACTCTGAAACAACCAACCCACAGGACAGACCTCTCCACCATCAACACCCATCTCACCCAGGTCAGCAGGAGAACAAAGGACTTTTTGGAGGGAAAACAGACTGCTTTGTTTTGTCAGCCAGACAAACAAAGACCATCAACAACTTATCATTCTTTATACTGTAATATTAGTCTAGTTGTATCACTCACGGCATAGTGTTTGTGATTACAACTATAGCATTTTCTTATTGTAATTTGTATACACTCTTAAACTTTGATTAAACAACTGTTAAACTACCTTCCTCCTAATTCCTTCTGCCTGACCGCTCAGTTTGAACAGAAGTGATTCCCAGAGCTTTAAGGTATTGAATCACAACGCAGAGTACCAGCAAACAGGTTCTGATCAGAGCAGAACCGAAACAGCTTGGGAATCCACTTCATAGCAAAGCAGGATGAACCGCCACAGGCAGGTCGTCCTCACCGCTGGAACACAGTAAACCATCAATCACAGAAACCGACATGACATCCCCACCACTCAAAATGGTGGCACAAAAATCAACGTCATGACTCAAAATGGTGGCACAAAAGTTTGCACGGTCATAAGCCACAAACTCTACTTCAACAGGCCGCTCCACCGATACCGACCTGGTAAATAGAGACAACAAACCAATGTTATTTTCTTGACAAAAGTCAAACTCATTGCGCTCAGGACAACCAACAGGAAAACCATCAGCATACTCCCCCGGTACCATCACAGCGCCCATCTCCTCCCCACCTGGCACTGTCAGTACAGGAGACCGTACTGAGGGCTGTACCCCCGTCAGCTGTACAAGAGACTGTGATTCACGAACATCCAGAGCAGGATGTACCGCCTCAGGCACGTCCTCACCGTCCCTGGAACATAGCAACACATCGGTCACAAAAGCACTTGGATCACCATTCAAAATGGTGTCACAAAAAATAACGTGGTCAGGATCCAAAATGGTGTCACCCAAATCAGAACTGTCATGAGCAACAATGGTGTCACACACATCAACCTCGTCATGAAACAAAACGGTGGCAAAACTGTGGCACACACAGTAACATTGTCATGACACAAAACGGTGGCACACACACCAACTTCGTCACGATCAAAATGGTCGTCACCCATTAGACTAGGTCGTGAAGACTGCTCCTGCTGCACAGGACACAGGTAACTAGGTTGACTAGCATACCCAGTGCCTGGCAGAGAGTCAGTGTGGTCACATGAATCAATATCAGAAACACTGACCATACTTGGATCATCACTGCTGACAAGTGAGACATCATGAACGTCAGAGCTACTGTAGGAAGGCCGGCAGCCCAATTCTGGCCTTGTAGCCTCCTCAACCAGAATGGTGCCACATGAAATGTCAGAAACGGTGCCACATGAAGTAGCAACATCCTGCCCACTCTCATCCTCCTCATTCTCCTCCTCCAATCCGGCTGTGGCCTCAGCCACTGTAAAGGCTGGGAAGCCCACGAGACACTGCTCCGCCACTCGAGTATCTGGCACGCATGTCACCTCCGGTTTCACCAGTACTTTACCTCCAGCCAAGTCATTGCCCAAGAGCAATGTTACCCCCTGCATAGGGAGTTTGCCAGCCGTCACTCCGATCACCACTGGTCCTGACACAAGGGCACAATCAAGAAAGACATTATGCAGCGGCACATTCATCGTGTGCATTCCAAAATCTTCAACAACAACACCTGCACCTGCAATAACTAAACTACGCTGTGCCATCACACGGTCAAACGCAGCCTGGGCACGTACCTCCTGTGCACGGTCAAACGCAGCCTGGGCACATGCCAACTCAATAGCTTCCTGGGCCCGGGCAGCAGCATACTGAGCCACTTCGATAGCCTCCTGGGCCTCGCGCTCCCGTTGTCTCTCAGCTCGCTCTGCCTTTGCCTTTGCAGCCTTTGCCTTTGCAGCTAGCACTTTAACAGCTCCTATAGCCATTTTAATAGAGCGAAAGCGAGCGCTGAGAACCTGGGCCTCGCCCCCTCGTTTCCTCTCAGCGTGCCACCTATCAAAACACTCACCCATTGCTTGCAGCAATATCTGCTTCTGTTCCTCTATAGGCAACAAGGATATGTCAAGATACATGACAAAATGCAAACATCCAAGCAACTGATATTGCAAGTACTCCCTCTCCAGGCTTGCTTCAAACGTTAACATAGAATAGCACCAACTCATCGTCAGAACATTCTTTTACCTTTGCCACTGTTGGCTCTGCAACAAAGTCCTCCATGTCCAACGTCATTTTTACTATTATCCTCAGTAAACGACAACAAATGAAAACAATATTACCTACTAATTAAGTAATTAATCAACCAATTAATTAATTACCAGTACAAGGCAATACTACAATTAATCCACAACAAGGGACATAGTTCAGTACCCAAAACACAAGCAACTCACCCACCGTTCCTACGACATGGGGTTCAAACTCCAATTTCCCTGTATCCACAAAAAGGTGTAGGACGTAATTAAATGACAGTGATTGAAGATACACGGCACAACACAGCACGCAATTAAACTCACAAGCAGTAGTTCAAAACACGGCATTTTATGTTAGCACGCCAAACAAATCACACTGTATTTAAGACACACGGCATAACACATACTGGATCAAAAAGGTCAAGCTCAATAATGCACACAGATCCTATACTAGAGAATCACAGCAGACACTGCTACTGGACACTAGCTACAGGCCTCTGCTGAGATGAACCACCCAACAAGACTAACCCTGTGGTAGACATTTATCCCAAAATACTGGAACAAACGCTCTTCAGTAACAAACCAAGTGAGGCAAAACCCCTTTACTCAACAAACAAATTCAACAAACAAATTCTAATACAAACAGGTGCTCCATACAATCTGATTTGACTCACAAATAGCTTCTAAAACCTATACTGCAGTCAAAAGAAGGACTGCTGGGCCCACCACATGTCTAATCTAACAAAACACTTACACCAGGTCCTAACTATATGCAAAAGGAAGAACAAGCCGAATGTACAACAAAACAATGAGAGCAGGTGAGACGCTGGAGAGCTGACACATCTCCTGTGAAGTGGGGGAGACTTGACAACTGCTCCCTGCACTGCATTTGTAGGGCGTGGTGCCTCATCACCACACCTGTGATCAATTAAAAAGCGGCCATTTTAAACACAAGCAAAACAGGAAGAAACAGTGTGTCAATTAAACCACCAATTAGTGACAGCACACTTAACCACAATGTGAATATGCACCACAGACAGTAAGTATCCCTCCACCATGTGAAAGTAATACGTAGATAATTTATTTATCTGCCACTGTGGTGTAATGGTTAGTCCTCATACCTCTCACGCAGATGACCCGCGTTCGAATCCCCCCTTTTTTTTGCGATGTCAATGCTTCAATCTGGTGCACTTTGAGAGCTATATAAAGAATGACATCCTCAATGCATGTAGATTTATAATATTTTAACTTAAAACTAGGCTACTTTTGCGTATACAGTCATTAATATTCCAAAAAAAATAATATTAGACACGCAGGGTTTCAAACTCAGGTCATCCGCTTGACAGGAATGAGCACTAACCATTACACCACTGTGCCAGACAAAATATATCCATTATATATCCATCAATGGACAAGAGATCGTGTTTCTAAACAAGATTACAAACATCACAAAATAAACTGGTCAGACTACTGTTACTGTTAGAGACTGTGCTAGACAGCATAAGTGCGGCGCGATGTGAAAGGCGAAGTGAACTCCAGCGTCGCGCCACTGGTAACGCAGTGGGAAAAGTGATTAAACAGCTCTGCACTCAGAAGATGGCATGCGACAATGCTGCTGCAGTGGTTGAAGTGGGAAAGCGGCAGTGAAACACAGCAACCTCTGGTGTTGCCGCCTCGGCCGCTGCCGCAGGGCGAGGCCGCGGCGTGTCACGTGGCCGTCGCGGCCAATCAGACCAACCCCGGAAATCAAATCCGTTGCGGAAGTGATACACGCGTACGGGTCATGGCAAGAAGCACAGCCTAGACTGAGGTACGAGCCATGGCAAGAAGCACAGCCTAGGCCATACTGTACATGTCTTACCATACAAATATAACACCCACATGATAATTACATCCCAACTAGAATGCAACACAAATATAATGTTTAGTTTGGAAATTGGTATCTATCTTCTTGTCTGACTCTGGAGAAGACGGTAACCACATTTCCCATAATGTTGCTGTGTTCCTTTAATAACACTTTATTTTTATTTTTTTTATCTTTTCCCCCCTCCTTTTTCCTCAGTTTTTCTCCCATCCCAATGTTAGTCGTTATGCCAATTCCCAATCCCCTTCCTGGTCGCTGCGCACCTACCCTCGACAGTCGGTCTGGGAGAGTGGAGGCTATCACATGCTTCCTCCGACACATGTGTAGCCAATCAACCGCTTCTTTTCACCTGGCAGCGCGGACTCTCACTGAGAGGGTGTAACGTGTGGAAGGATCACACTACCCCCCTTAGATCCTTTCCTCGCTGAGAAGGCGCCCCGACCGAACTGTAGGAGTCACTGTTTACAACGACCGGGACCCACCCACCAGCTTTCCCACCCTCTAACACTGCCAATTGTGTTAGTACGACGGCCGGCCAAGCCGGAAGCACCGCAGAGAGCTGGGCTCGATACCAGTATCTCCTGTGTTGGTGGCGAGCGCCTTGCCCACTGCGCCACCCGTCCGCCCCCTCCTTTAACACTTTCTGTGCCAATCACGAGTATTGGCCGCCAATAACGAGTATACTTGTTATTTGGTCAGTTTTTCCTTTTTTCGATTTTACTATTCTATACACTCTCACGGACCTTGGTGTTATCATTGGAACTCATTCTGAGACCTCGAGGGTGCAATGCCGGCCGAATCCTGTTAGGTGGCAGTATCGCCTACCCTTTGAAACCTTATTTCACACTGTGTGTTACATTTTATATGGTCCGGGCGCGTGAATATTAAAGGCAACCAACTTGTGTTCGGCTTTTCTCTGATTGGCCGCGCCCCCCCCCGCCCCCACGCGCAGGCAAGCGCAGCCGTCCCACGTCCCAAATGAAATCCAAAGAGCAAGCGCGGCAGCGCGGCAGCACGGGCAACCAACTTGTGTAGTGTTGGGCTGCTGTTCCAACGCACTTGTGTTGGGCTGCGGTAGCAGTGGAGCACTGCTGACTGATTATTATGTTTCGCGTTTATTATGTTTCGCGTTTTTAACAACCAACGGTAGATTCACTCGTCACTGTACATGTATAAACAAAGCCCATACAGTTATGAAATAATAAACACTGTTGTGTTGGGCTGCGGTAGCAGTGGAGCGCTGCTGACTGATTATTATGTTTCGCGTTTTTAACAACCAACGGTAGATTCACTCGTCACTGTACATGTATAAACAAAGCCCATACAGTTATGAAATAATAAACACTGTTAGGACTCGCAATAATAAACACTGTTACGACTATCTGACTCTTAATAATAAACACTAGTGTTAGGACTATCTGACTTTTACTAATAAACACTGTGTTAGGACTATAAACACTGTTAGGACTATCTGACTCTTAATAATAAACACTGTTACAGTGTTAGGACTATCTCGAGTCACGCGTCACTACTGTAACTAGAAACTCTGGGTGTCACTGTACATCAGTAACGTTATTTCGCGTTTTTAACGTCAGCGGGGCGATGCGGTGGTTTGTCGCCGGCTTCCGTGCACCGCCGCCGGCTCTACTCGGTCCAGCTCCAGCAGCAGCGGCCGTTCCTCCGTTGTAGAACGAAGCCCTTCAATGACAGAGCTCTCATATTTTGCGAATGCATAAACTATGTCTTAAATTATGGCTATGTGTCTAATATGGCTGTCGCTTATCAATGACTTCGCGACAGCCATATTAGACACATAGCCATAATTTAAGATATAGTTTATGCATTCGCAAATATGAGAGCTCTGTCATTGAAGTGGGTGGTGGCAGTGTAACAACGTTCACCCTGATGTAAAGTAGCGATTTTTATTGTTTTGTCATGACAACCCAATTACATAATCCAACATATGTGTAAAGAAACAACATATTCCAGTTAACGGTATATTTTTTAATGATTCATTACGGTATAAATTAGGTTAACTGGAGCTGTGGAGGCTCCTTGCTGAAGAGCCAGCGGGGCGACGCGGTTGTTCATTCACCGGCTTCCGTGCGCCGCCCGCGGCTTGACTCGGTTCAGCGTTCACCCTGATGTAAAGTAGCGATTTTTATTGTTTTGTCATGAAAACCCAATTACATAATCCAACATATGTGTAAAGAAACAACATATTCCAGTTAACGGTATATTTTTTAATGATTCATTACGGTATAAATTAGGTTAACTGGAGCTGTGGAGGCTCCTTGCTGAAGAGCCAGCGGGGCGACGCGGTTGTTCATTCACCGGCTTCCGTGCGCCGCCCGCGGCTTGACTCGGTTCAGCGTTCACCCTGATGTAAAGTAGCGATTTTTATTGTTTTGTCATGAAAACCCAATTACATAATCCAACATATGTGTAAAGAAACAACATATTCCAGTTAACGGTATATTTTTTAATGATTCATTACGGTATAAATTAGGTTAACTGGAGCTGTGGAGGCTCCTTGCTGAAGAGCCAACGGGGCGACGCGGTTGTTTTTTCCCCGGCTTCCGTGTGCCGCCCGCGGCTTGACTCGGTTCAGCTCCAGCAGCAGCAGCGGCCGTTCCTCCGTTGTAGGAAGCCCTTCAATGACAAGCGCTCTCATATTTTGCGAATGCATAAACTATATCTTAAATTATGGCTATGTGTCTAATATGGCTGTCTCAAACACAAGGACCTCCTCCTCTCAAGAGCACCTGGGGGAGCCTCATGCGCATGCGCGGCTCTCTGCCGCGACTGCAGCGTCTCTCTTGTCTCTCTTGCCGCAAGGCCGCGTGCTAGTGGATTGATTGATTGGCCGTGTGGCCAATCAGAGAAACGCTGAACGAAAAGCTGAACACAAGTTGGTTGCCTTTAATATTCACGCGGTCCGGGCGGAGAATTTGGACCCCGGCAAGTGAAACGCTTCATCCGAGCAACTTGGAACACGTTCAGCACACTTAATGCATACTTTTGCAAAATGCACATAGCGCTCCATAACTCAGCTTCCAGGTATTAGCCCGGATCACTCTGAAGCTATACAATATTCACCACGGGATAACACGCAAACGTATACATGAAAACATTTACTCTTTTTTACATGTTGGACGAGAGATAGTGACTGTCAAATGAGCCATATTATTGTCTCCATAGCTATAATATAGAATATAGATATAGCTCTGCAAACATTGTGACGCACAGTGAAAATGCCTATCTTTTAGCGTGGCCCATTGACTACAGGGATGAGGGTAATCGCTGGCACTGAATTAGTTAAGGACCAACCTATTTGCAGTCCCAGCCAACCAGTCAGACCCTGGAAAACATGTAAAACGGTCAAATGTGAGGTTGATAATTGTTTAGGAAAGTCCAGTTGGATTGATATCTGTTCAAAACCATGTTATGTTCATCTTTACAGAAAAAAAAAGTAAGTATACCATAGCCTACCCATCAACAATGCATTGCTGGCTAGCCTATTTCAAGGCTTCAAAACAATTAAACTTTTATAATTGACATACACAACAGATGGTACGGCTACAATAGTTCTGTTTACTTCAGCTCCAACAGATGGCTTACATCAGACTGGCACACAGTATACTGTACATACTTACAAATGTGGCACAATTTGGTACAAATGTGTGTGGCATAACATCTGGCTAGACTATTTGTGAGAGAGCCTGTTGTGTCCTGTGGCTCTCTTGTAGAAGGTAAGAAAAAGAAATTCTCAACAAATGCACTTTTCCTTATAAACTCAGTCTTCATAGTGCACTGGCAGAGATAGCAGAGAAAGAAGAGAAGGCCACTTGTGAGCACTGGGGTATTAGATCCCTGGGGTATTAAAATACTGGGGTATGGTGGCACTGGGGTATGAGAGAACTGGGGTATTAAAATACTGGGGTATGAGAGCACTGGGGTATTCAAATACTGGGGTATATGGTGGCACTGGGGTATGAGAGCACTGAGGTATGAGCACATGGGTATTAGAGCATTGGGGTATTAAAATACTGGGGTATGGTGGCACTGGGGTATGAGAGCACTGGGGTATTAGAGCACTGGGGTATTAGAGCACTGGGGTATTATGGCAAATGGTAAATGGCTGCTTTTTTATATAGCGCTTTTATCCAAAGCGCTTTACAATTTGTTACTCACATTTTTACCCATTCACTCACACATTCACACACCGACGGCGGAGGCAACCATGCAAGGTGCCAACCTGCTCATCAATTAGGGGTTAAGTGTCTTGCTCAAGGAGCACTGAGGTATTAGAGCACTGGGGTATGCTAGTTGTACTATCCTCTGCGATTGGACTAAATATTGTTTTAAAGCTCAGCCTCTTTACATTTGTGTGTTTCGTGATGGAAGCCATTTTGATATTTTGATAAGTATTTCCTGTGTGACCCTGACTTTGTTTGCGCTGGGTAAACTGAGACCTCACTGGTTCTTCTGATGAATGGACCCCCACCCTGCAAGTTTAGCATGTTGTTTTCCTGCAAGCGCAGTTTGTGAAAAGATCCCCAGTGGTCGGAAGAAAAAGGGGGGTTGCTGAAAGATTCATAGAACCCTCGCTCAACAGGCGTTTCCATGGCAACGCAACCGTCTAAGAGAACGGAAAGCCTTGGTGCAGACAGCTGCCTCAAATACGCTTGGATTTGTGTGACACACTCAAGTCCACCCTGCCCCACACACACACTCAAGTCCCCCCCGCCTCACACACACAGTCATTTGATTTTGAAAAATATTTTTTAGTTCTTCAGCTTAATGTCATTAATGAACTTCTTGGCAGTGCAATAAAAGCACTTAATTTGGTTACTAACAACTCATAGGCAAACACGGTTTTGCTCATTTTAATTTAACGAGAGGTATAAACTGATTTATATGGTGTTAAATACAACTAATTGATCCTAATAGCTTTGATGTGTGATATTTGGGTGAACACCGGCAGATTGAGTTGTGAACAATTCGAAACACACGTATGCGCATGCACACACACACACACACACACACACACACACACACACACACACACACACACACACACACACACACACACACACACACACACACACACACACACATCCCTGTACCAGCACCCCTCTTCCAGTGGGTGACTTATTAACATTTAACCGTTTCACTACCACACTACAAAGGGTTAACACATTCACTACCACACTACAGAAGATGAACCCTTTCACTACCACACTACAAAGGGTTAACCCGTTCAATACCACACTACAGAAGGTCAACCTTTCACTACCACACTACAGACGATTAACCTTCAGTAGTGTGGTAGTGAACAGGTTAACCTTCTGTAGTGTGGTAGTGAAAGGGTTAAATAGGGGCAATCCCAACTACTTTTTTTCTAACAAGGAACCCCCCCGCTTACACACACACACACACACACACACCTTCTTACCCACGTGTAATGATCATCAGTTCATAAATAAACCATCCTCCTAAGTGAAAAGGTTTAGTGCACTCACGTACAAACACTAAAACATTACCATTCCACCATCTCACAGCCCACGGTGGGAGGTGGAGGAGGTTAAGGACCGGCCGTGCCGACTCCTACATAATCAATTGGCTCACACACACGTTGACACTGAGGGGACCAGTCGGCTCCATGTCTGTGCCTCCCTGCTGAATCACCCTGTGTTGACTGGGTAATTCATACTGGACTAACAAGACGCTTCACATTACTGTGATCTGAAGCGGAAAACACACTGAGACGCTGGGAGGAAATTAGATGTTGTGTTCCCTATTGTTAACACCAGTGTTGAGCAAGTTACTTGGTAATTCGTTACTTATTACTGATTACCCCTTTCACTGCCACACGACAGAAGGTTAACCCTTTACTATCACACAACCGACGTTCGCCCTCTCCTCTGTCTGTCCTGCGTGACCAGTAAAGCTGTAAAAATGCAAAAAATTATATATATAAAAAAAAAAAAAAACGTTATTAGTTACGTTACTCTTGATTACCCCTCCCCCACCCACCCCTTCCGAAAAAATAATGTACAACGTGTTTAGCATCTGTTGTTAATTGTCCAGATGTCAGCTGTGGTGGAAGCAAGCAGCTGTGGAGTGTGGCCTCCCAATTAGCTTCCATCATCGCATCTCTCTCTCTCTCTCTCTCTCTCTCTCTCTCTCTCTCTCTCTCTCTCTTGGTAGCCAACAAACATCTGACATTGTTCTTTGTGGGTATTTTCTCTATGATGCGTCGAAATGTGCCATCCACCGAGGACCACGTACAGTATAATCAAAATCTAACGTTATAGGAGAAAAAAAACACATTGCATTCTGGCAACGATGTAACGCATTAACACAGCGTTACTTGGATTAGTACCAGTAATATATATACATTTTAAAACCTTACTTTACTTGTTACTGGGAAAGTAATGAAATTACAGTGATGCATTACTGCCCAACACGGGTTAACACACACTGGTTACACACACGTTTCATAATACCACCACCGTAATTACCCAGCTACCTCTACATTGGTGGCTACCTTGATATGAGAATGTTAATAAAATAGTGTTAATAAGGCAGGCTATTCTCATGGGTGCTGACTTTTAATGGGATTTCCTATAATGTGTAATTGCCTAACCCTAACAAACTGTAACCCAGCCCTAATTCTAACCTTAGACCTTAAATTTAACTACAACTTAACCCTAACCATAACCCAAACCTAACCATAGTTATTAAATGCAAAGTCACAGAGATGGTAGAAAGTGGTGCAACTTTTCATAGCATAATATGAGATAATATGAGAATACGTTGAATAGGGATACTGTGTAGCGCAATAAGGAATGGACTTTATTAGATTAGATTCAAATGTATTGGCATTTTACAGCACAAGTACAGTACAACGGAAGGAGGTTTGGCATTACATCTAATACGAGTGCAAATGTAGCAGTAAAGTGCAATAGTAATATACGATGTACAGGTGATTAAACTGGGTATACAATATATAAATTAGTAGTACTGGGTGTAGTGTTAATCAGATGTATGTACAGAGTTGTAATATCAATATTTACAGTGATACAGGTAACTAGTAAGAGTAGGTAAGGGATATGTACAGATAGATATAGATATCAGATATGTAAACGGCTTATGTGCAGGTATGTACAGACAGTTGGATATATATATATAGGGTAAGAATAAATATATATGGTATATACAGCATTATTGTACATGATATTATACAGAGTTATATGGGTTATATGCAGATGTATAGGTAGGTATATAGGAGGATTATATGCAGACAGATATGGATATATATGCAGTACATATAAATATATAATGTGTATATGTGATACATTATATGGACTTTATGCTGTTTCTGGTGCCGTTACTATGGGCCCTACTTCACTTCCCTTTCCCATGCTCCCATATCATACAATATAAAAACACTGTAATAGTGTGTATCATAAAAACTCTAAAAGGGGTGTGTGTGTGTCCCAACTACACACACCTGTACCCAGAATCCCTCGCTTTTTGTCCTACACAGCGCAGCTGTCCTGACTATCACAGGAGGGATTAAGAGATTAGAGGATATTCTGCATGTGTGTGTGTGTGTGCATGCGTGGGCCAGTATTGTGTGCATGTCGTGACAGTGTGTGGGCGGGGCAACACATGTGTGGGGAAACCGTCCGTCTATGGGATCTTTTAATTGTATGCAGTCAGGTTTGCTATGCACATCTGTTTGTGGGAGTGTGCATTTACATCTGCGTGCAGATTAATTCCATTTTAGGCCACATCAGTTTGAGGCTGAACCATGAACAATGGGCAAAAACATGTGTGTGTGTGTTTGTACATGTGTGTGTGCAGGGTTTAAAGTGGGATTAGGCAGGTGGGTGAACCCTGACCTCCAGTGTAGTAGTGCAGCAGAGGAAAATGACTCACCTCAAAATAACTCAAAATGTATTTGTACTGTGAGCTGGATGGACAGACTATGCTGTGAGCTCTGGTGGAGTTGTTTGTCTTTATGGACAGGTACTGCTGTGCTGCTGTGGCTCTGGGCTGTGCTGCATCCCTCTGCAATATAACATATGCTACATGGGCTATCATACTATCATGGCTGCTTTCCAACCCAGAGCCATAGTATAAAAGTGGAATTTGGCAAGGCAAGTGATACTAAAGAGCATCATCAGTTTAACCCTAGAACACTAACGTCGGGTGATTTTCACCCGGACAATTTAATTCATGTGATTTTCATTGTGTTGCTGCTGCTGTCTGAGGAGGGCGGTACCCTCTGGGTGCTCACCTAGGTCATTTAATTAATGTTGTTGTGTTTCCCTGCTCCCATTCATAGTATTTTCTACCAGCTACACATTCGGTTGATTTTCAGCCAACGTTAGTGATAGAGGGTAAATATATTTGGCCGACATGCTGTCCCTGCTACACCTCCTGCTGTCCCTGCTACACCTCCTGCTGTCCCTGCCGCGTGAATATTTTAGGCAACCAACTTGTGTTTAGCGTTTCTCTGATTGGCCAATACGCCCATGTGACCACGGCAGCGCGAGAGAGCTGCAGCGCAGAAATAGGCTGTCTATTGCCATTCTCTAAGACAAACTCTAACCTTAACCAGCTCCTTAACAAGTTTCTCAAGTTTCTTTAATAGTTGTCATACAGAAGTACAGAATACTTTCATACAAAATGCTTCTTACTGTTACGCTCCAGAGACTGTGCTAGACAAGATAGTATCAAATAACATAGTATAGCATGTAATTTAGAAGAAGAAAATGAGGTCACAGTGTTCGGTATAGACATATGTACAATGTTCTGAGTTACCATATAATATACAATACTATGCAGTGTACTAATGTACAGTACTATATAGTGCAAAGCAGAAATGGGATGAGGTACAATTTAGGTACAATTTACAGTAAGGTGTACGAGTTGTAGTGCAATCCTTCATCAATAAATATAAAGTGTGGGGAGTGGGTGCTACAGTGTGTTTGTTTAAAGTGGGTGTGTGCTATAAAGTGTGTGGAGTGGGTGCTACAGTGTGTTTGTTTAAAGTGAGTGTGTGCGTGTGGATGTGTGTGCTATGTGCGTTTGGTGGTTTGTTGTTGTGTAGTGTAGTGTTGTGTAGTGTTCATAACAGCGCCTAAACTTAACCCTTCTAACCTTAAAGTGGAAATGAAGCAGTGCGATAAATACATATTCATAGCATCACATTAGTATTTAGATAAGCCACAGAAGAAGTCACGTTATAAAAATAAGCAGTTTCTAAGAAAAAACGATTTGTTGTGTACATTTCTGAAGCATTTAGCATTATGGGCGCGGCCATTTTGTTGCTGACGTCATACCGGGGGTTGGGTGTATACACTCTGGTTAGCTGCCTATATTGAATGGGTCAGTCAGCAAATAAAATGTTGCCTACAAAACAACGGGACCGCGGTGGTTCTGTTTGTATTGCTCCTGGCTGTTCAAACTAATTTTACCATGTGAGAGAGAGGAAAGTTGGTTAATTTCCACAAACTACCAGTGAAAAAAACAGTTGTTGACATGTTGGCTCGGGCTGGCTGCACTCAGGCGGCGCGACCAGCCTGTTGGACAGGGAAGGAGGATCTGCAGAGAACACTTCATTGCCTCGGATTATGTTGTTGGGGTGGGATGTTTGTCCAGAAGACCACTAATCAGCTGAAGCCGGACGCGGTTCCCTCGGTCTTCGACAGACAGACCGGCGTTAGCTCTCGGGAGCGATCGCTAGCTAGTTGGCACCAGCCGGGGCCCGGCGTTAGCTCTCGCTAGCTAGCGTTAGCAACCGGAGCGTCGCGGAGCATTCAGCCTGCTGGCTACACAGCTTGTGTAGCCAGCAGGCTGAATGCCGTCGCGGAGCATTCAGCCTGCTGGCTACACAGCTTGTGTAGCCAGCAGGCTGAATGCTCCGCGACGCTGGTTGAAGTGGGTCTAGGTAGCCAGCAGGCTGAATGCTCCGCGACGCTCCGGTTGCTAACGCTAGCTAGCGAGAGCTAACGCCGGGCCCCGGCTGGTGCCAACTAGCTAGCGATCGCTCCCGAGAGCTAACGCCGGTCTGTCTGTCGAAGACCGAGGGAACCGCGTCCGGCTTCAGCTGATTAGTGATCTTCTGGACAAACATCCCACCCCAACAACATAATCCGAGGCAATGAAGTGTTCTCTGCAGATCCTCCTTCCCTGTCCAACAGGCTGGTCGCGCCGCCTGAGTGCAGCCAGCCCGAGCCAACATGTCAACAACACTGTTTTTTTCACTGGTAGTTTGTGGAAATTAACCAACTTTCCTCTCTCTCACATGGTAAAATTAGTTTGAACAGCCAGGAGCAATACAAACAGAACCACCGCGGTCCCGTTGTTTTGTAGGCAACATTTTATTTGCTGACTGACCCATTCAATATAGGCAGCTAACCAGAGTGTATACACCCAACCCCCGGTATGACGTCAGCCATGACGTCAGCAACAAAATGGCGGCGCCCATGTTGAAAACAGGGATATTATATTATATTTTTCAGACAAATAAGATAGATTTCACATTTGATTATAGAACCCTGTCTTACACAAGGTACACAACAAACAAACTAGGATCACATTGCTCACTGCTTCATCTCCACTTTAAGCAACTCCGAAACAATGCCTAACCTTAACCAACTCCGAAACAATGCCTAAACTTAACCGGCGAAAGAATGCACGTTAAAAAATATTGCCATTCTCTAAGACAAACTCTAACCTTAACCAGCTCCTTAACAGCGCTTAAACTTAACCCTTCTAACCTTAAGCAACTCCGAAACAATGCCTAACATTAACCAACTCCGAAACAATGCTTAAAGTTATGCCTAAACTTAACGGCGAAAGAATGCGAATACACGTTAAAAAACGGGCCGGAGGATCCACAGCAATGCAGCGCTGGCAATTGAGCTAGTTCTGGATATTAAAAAAGGGCGGATTACTGCTACATAATGCTGCCGCGACGGAGCTCTGCTGCTGCCGCGTCGCCGCGGGGGCGTGGCTAGACGCAAGTTGGGCGTGGTTAGACACAAGTTGGTTGCCTTTAATATTTAGGCGTCCCGGCCACACCTGGTTATGAATACATATCACTTAGTGGTCATTTTCAAGGGAATTCATATGGTCAAACATATTTTATAGTCAAGATGGTACATTTTCCCCTCTCTATTTTTTGTTTATCTCTCCCACAGTTTGCCATAATGTATGGAGACTGTGCCTTCAACAGAGAAGGCTCACAAGTCCCATGAATGGGTGGACCAAATGAGAAGTTGACAGCTCCTTTTATTTTATTTTGGAATTATTTTTGTAACGATGACCTAACTTTTCACAATTTTTTATAGCGTTCCCCATGATAACTTTTTTTTGTGTTTTTTGTGATATTTCACATTGAAAAATAAAAGAAGAGTACCTCAATTTGCCATGTATTGTTGTACTTTATGATATTTTGATGAGAAGTATGTTTTATTGGGTATATTGCATCGGATGAAATTCACCCGACGTTAGTGGTAGTGTGATTTTAAATGACGTTAGTATTCTATGGTTAAACTCACATTGATGACTGTTACGCTTAACCTAACAGAGACCATGGATACCACAGCCTGCCCTGCACCAGGCCAAGTTAGTCCATAAATCTAAACCTTACTGTACCACAATACTGCAAACTACCCAGTTCCATAGCCTGCTCTTAAACTGCTCAGTATTCTCACACAGTCTTCGAATTACACAAAAATCACAATTTAATTGATTGTGAAAGACATTTCCCAATATGAATTCATGAGGTAACTTCAACAACACATCATGTCCACAAAAAAATATCAAAGGTGCCGGAACACAAAGGTTCCGGACTGTTCCTGCCCACTTTAACCTCTGGGGTCCGTCAAAGAGTGTACATCAGGCTTGTGGTTCATCTCTCCACAAGGAGCAAAATTCACACTAATGTACCAAGCAGACTGCATACAGATGGTATTGTCCTGGATTGACTTCATCCCATCCCACAGTGCAACACACATTTCTCCAAAATCCTAAAAGGATTTTGATGACATCAGTGATAGATGCTGTAGGGATGTGGTGATGACATCAGTGATAGATGCTGTAGGGATGTGGTGATGACAGCAGTGATAGATGCTGTAGGGATGTGGTGATGACATCAAAGAGAGCGTTCAGTGATAGATGCTGTAGGGATGTGGTGATGTCATCAGTGATAGATGCTGTAGGGATGTGGTGATGACATCAGTGATAGATGCTGTAGGGATGTGGTGATGACATCAGTGATAGATGCTGTAGGGATGTGGTGATGACATCAAAGAGAGCGTTCAGTGATAGATGCTGTAGGGATGTGGTGATGTCATCAGTGATAGATGCTGTAGGGATGTGGTGATGACATCAGTGATAGATGCTGTAGGGATGTGGTGATGATGTCATCAGTGATAGATGCTGTAGGGATGTGGTGATGACATCAGTGATAGATGCTGTAGGGATGTGGTGATGACATCAAAGAGAGCGTTCAGTGATAGATGCTGTAGGGATGTGGTGATGACATCAGTGATAGATGCTGTAGGGATGTGGTGATGTCATCACTCATCAGTGATAGATGCTGTAGGGATGTGGTGATGACATCAGTGATAGATGCTGTAGGGATGTGGTGATGACATCAGTGATAGATGCTGTAGGGATGTGGTGATGACATCAGTGATAGATGCTGTAGGGATGTGGTGATGACATCAGTGATATATGCTGTAGGGATGTGGTGATGTCATCAGTGATAGATGCTGTAGGGATGTGGTGATGACATCAGTGATAGATGCTGTAGGGATGTGGTGATGACATCAAAGAGAGCGTTCAGTGATAGATGCTGTAGGGATGTGGTGATGACATCAGTGATAGATGCTGTAGGGATGTGGTGATGACATCAGTGATAGATGCTGTAGGGATGTGGTGATGACATCAAAGAGAGCGTTCAGTGATAGATGCTGTAGGGATGTGGTGATGATGCTGTAGGGATGTGGTGATGACATCAGAGCGGGAGGCCACGTCACGGCCCCCATCGCTCACCGGAACTGAAGACGACATCGTCGACTGAAGGACATACACGACACAGCACAAAGCAACTGGTCACAGCTGTTCATTTAAAGAGGGACACGATGAGCTCCTTTCATAATTCATAAATATCTTCCATCTCCATCTGAGTCAAAGAGTTATTTTTAGAAAACAAGTAATTTGAGTGAGGACAGAATAAGACTTGGACAGAAATGAGGAACCTGAAGAGGACCAAGCTAAGCAGTAGAGATGGAGGGAAAACTTTAATGTTTTGCTTCCACCTTCTGGAAGTCAACCAGCATTACAGTTGTGCTTCTGTGCTGGTAGTGTACTGGTAGTGCAAGTGCAGTATGTCCTCTGTCACCATAACAAGTCATACTGCTGTGTGTCAGGTTTATGTAAGCTACCCAACAAAGTACACAGCTTGGGGAATTAATCATCAAGTATGCATGACAGAATACTTCTGCCCCCTATACAGACCACCCTCGGAAGCCAGCCTCTTTGATGTGGGACCAGAGTTAAGGGCATGGCTACAAGATACAGAGTTGGACCTCTGACGTTACACGAAAGAAGAAGAAGACAGAAGGGTGAAAGCACAAATTGTGAGGAGTAAACTATTACTAATTACTAAATTAATACATTTCGATATGACCCACAATTCAGTATTCAGTAAACTGAAAGGGGGGTGGGTGAAAAATGTTTAATGAATACAAAGCTGTACAAAATAAATTGAATAGGAGCGCTGTGTGGTTCCTGCGTGGTTCCTGCATGGGCAAAGTTCTTGAAAGGTGATTGCAAATACTTGGGTTTTTACCATTTCAGTTCTATTTCATACTGGTTTCCGCTCAGCGTCATTCTGCACTAACCTCACTTCGTGCCCAGCACTGAATAAAAAACTCCACAATGTACCTTTACATACCGACATCCGTCTGGCCACACCCCTATCCGGTTACCTTCATAAGCAGGTGTGTGGTCACCTACTCGCCTCCTTCTTCACTTTCACCACAAGGAAGTGCCTTGGTATATACCCACACTTGACAAGGTTGTTTAGTCGAAGAAAGTTTATACGTGTTTAAATTTTTTCTTGCTTTTTTCTTCTCTCATATATTTAAAAAGAAAAAAGCTAAGTCATAATGTTTACCTCGGAGGGTCGCGCTAGCAACGTCACCCTTCACCAGCGGTTCTCCATTGCCTCCTCTGTCGTGTGTCTTGGAGCGGGGTTGAGGCCTCTTTCGTGGTCGGCAGCCACGCCCGGTAAGCATCCGATGGATAGTTTGCCTCTCCAAGGAGCTGGTGCACCAGTGCCGTCTCCTGTGCGATGGCCTGGTTCCGGCTCTGGTTCCTCTGCCTCCGGGGAGTCGTCCGCTGTTGGGCGGCCGGCTCCTCTGGTTGCGGGGGATTTGAGACGCAAACTTTTTGCGTCGGCTCGCTCCCGTCGCAAGATGGTGGCTTGTAGACGCAAACGGCCTGGTTTTGGTGAGTTGCTGGAGCCGGATGAGGATGCGTCTGATTCTCCATGGCCGATGGAAACAGAGGACTACATGGTAGAAGCGGACAGGTTCTTGTTCGAAGCCCCGGTGGAGACATGTCCCCCGCCCGTCCAGGTAACACTGGAGGGGGGTGAGATGTCTCCTTGGGATTCCTCGTACGCGGATGTTGGGTTAGAACCGCCGACTCGGCGGCGGGATGCCCTGCTATCAGCCACATCAGAATGTGGCTCTTTAACCAGTAGTCTGCTGCATGTGAGGGACGCAAGCTCGGTGGGGGAAAGTATGCAGGGGGAACTGCACGCTTTGTTCCCCGAGCTCATGGCGGCGGCGGCAGTCGCAAACGGCGTGCCGCTGCCGCAGCCACTGCCTGTTCCTATTCCTGACGATCTCATAGGTCATCTATGGCAACGCCGTCCGGTGAGAGCGGTGGACGTTGTCTGTCCATTTTTCCCCTCAATGGAGGCCTACGTCCGTCAGGGACAGGTGGTCTCCCACATCATGGGCCTTACTCCCGCCTACGTGCAAGTCACGAGGGTGGTGGGTTTGGTAGAAGGCATGAAGGAGGGCGTGCCTCGGCTTGATAGGCCGATGGCGGCACTCCTTTGTCCTGAGGTGGTGTGGGAGCCGTTACGGAAGCCGGTTCCCAAAGGGAAATCGGCGAGGCGGTTGGCTTTTTGGAGTGACCAGTCATTTATCTCTGCGACGCAATCTCTGGCTGCCACTTCTAACATCGCGCAGCTGGCGAGATTCATGTCCGGGATACTGACGGGCGGTACGGAGCTGACTGATTTGCAACATGATCAGCTCGCCCAGTCGGCAGGAGCCATCCTGCATCTGATCCAGCCGCAAGCCATAACCGCTGGGAAAGTATGTGCCCTGGCCACTCTAATCCAACGCCACCTTTGGCTGGAGCAGGCGCATGTGCCGGAGAAGAAGAGGACTCCACTTCTGACGGCACCCCTCTCCGATGCTGGACTTTTCGGGTCGGCACTGCAATTGATGACCTCAACCTGCAGGGAGATGCAGGAGGAGCGTTCCGTACTCCAGCCTCATTTCCCCCCGCCTGATGTCGCCGGTGGAGTCAGATGGCAGGCTCGTCGTCGGGGTTCCGCCGCCGTAGCCGCCGCTGCTACCACCGCCACTGCTGGACCTTCGGCAAAGAAGGCCAGGAGGAGAGAGGGCGCCTCGGCCACTGCAGCCGGCCCATCTACGCCCGGAGGTGACGGTAGGGATCGTCATGACCAGCCTCCGATCGTTTACCGTCCCTCCGTGGCTCCCTGGGGTGACAAGTCCCGAGCGGCTCGTGGCAGGCGTCGCTGACATTTTTTAACTTTTTCCCTCTGTGGTCCCCCCCTGTTCCCTTCCCGGCCCAAATATAATTTGTTTAGAAAATAAAGAGTCCCTCCTAATAGGAGGGACTGTATTTTTGTTACAAACTGTGTGTTTATTCACCAAACATATGATGGGGATACGACGTGTGAATCTTTCGCTAGTATGGGTTTGATAGGAGGGCTAGACGCTACATTCATGTTAGAGCTTAAGCAAGGCCTGCAGCTTACACTCGGTTGAAAAGGTTTTTTCTGCCTCGACCTGAATCTTCACATAAAGGTAGAGGTTAGTTGTGTGCTCTGTTGCTTAAACAGTGATATTGAGCCGCAACACTATTGTGTTGGTCTGCAGTAATGCTCGTATGAAAAAGTACCGCTGCTCATGCCGCTCTCTCTGTTTTTCTGTGTCTTACAACATGGATACGGGTATCGGGTTCACACACACATAACTTGGCCTTGTTATAAACCCTGTTCACAGATGTGTCTGTGGCTAGCGTGCACATTGAATTAGCTTTGCGCTGTTCATTAGCATATTGGCTACTTAAGGTATCATATGGCTGTTTGTTGTTGTCGTATGCAAGGGTTGGGCTTGCGAGGTGGTACCGGATAAACCCCTCCTTCCCTCTTCTGATTGGTCAGGGGGTTTATTGGACTCTCTTTTCATTCGGTCAGGGCCAAGCTGTTCGGCAGCTTGGCACGGGGGGGGGGGGGGGGGGGAGTTTCCCTGACTCCGCACCTATCACAGGCGGTTGAGTCCTGGGTTTCCCCCCATCATAGCAAACGTCACTAGGCACGTTTCTATTGGACGATGGCTTCTGTGAGTTTTTTCAGACCCGTATGTAGGGTCTGTTATTGTCAAGTTGTCGGGGCAGAGCGTAGGAACTTACTGTTCTACTACGCTCAATATACGTGTGACTTGAGTCTGTTGGTCACATGACTAAATGTTACCGTGCCTTTTCAATCTATGGCTCACGTGGGAAGTCTCTCTGAGGATTCCCGTCTTCTCTCTGTGGTGAGGGTGGCGGGATATAAGAATGTAAAAATGTTTACCCTCGGCCGCGTCACGTGGGATTCATGTCAGTCTGTGTTTCTTTCTTTTTAATAATAAAAAGAGTGAAGAATATGAAGCACGACAAACTTCTTGTCGTTCTCCCAGGCGACTTGAAGGACCAATGTCTGGTGTCTGGTTAGACTATCCATTGATGTGTTAGGTCTCGACGCGTACATAGTGCTGGCTCGGGGTGTTTCTGATAAGAATCATGCAGGAGGCTAGTACGCCTTGGTTGCTCGTTATTAAAACAGCGTTTTTATAGGGCAACTGGGATGGGTTTTTTTTTTCCTCTTCCGAGCGCCTGTTACTGGGTCTCGACGGATTCTCGTTCATATCTGGGGGATGTTAATGGAATAGATCAGAACATAGGTAGAGGGGTCTCACGCCCTTGGGGTGGGCCACTAAACGCGGTACAAATGGGACCGTCTGGGTGGCGCCCTCTTTTCATGTTTTAGATCGACATGCATACCTACCCCCTCTCCTGGAGTGGGCATGTCGGCGTGGTTAGGGCACTGGACTGGTTCTGGTCGCGCTGGTCCAGGTCAGTTAACCTGTTGTCCGCCGGGGACGCAGATCTGCTGTTCTGGTACCCTGAGGGACTTGTGCTTTTTTCGGGGGGAAAAATGCCGGGTCGGCCCGGGTGTCACGGGGTTAGGCGTTATGGAGACCCTTTGTTGGGTACATGTTGTACTCTGCACTATCATAAAGGGGCTGGTTCTACATTATTTTGCTCCTCTCTCACGCATGGCGAAGAGGGGGCTGTTGGGGTGGTCTTCTGGACCTCCTCTGGTAACCCTGTGTGCTTCCCGAGCCGCCGGGCCCGGTCCGAAGTAATGTTTCGTTGACCCGTAGGCCTGGAATAACCCTTTTTGGAAACTGAAACACTTGTACTGCGGTATAGCTGGTGTATACCCGCAGGTGTGTTTTGGAGTTTTTTCTTGAGGGGTTATAGGACCAACCACCGTATGTGGTACCAAGAGGGTGGTTGATTCCCTGGTGTGTTGGAGCAGAGTCGACTCCCGGGTTACCCAGTTGAGTGTGCCCCTGCACGTTCATGACGTCTGCCAATCGTGTCAGCCTTCTCTGCCTCGACCCCTCTGGGTGGGTTTTTTTTTGATGGAGGCTTTGTCATGGTGCGCAACAATGCCAGCATACGCCCCTTCCGCCGGGGTGCTGTTTTCAGTTGACCCCTTTGGCGCCTGTCTCGTCCGCAGTGCTCCAGGCTCGGGTCTAAAGCCTGCTGCCTGGTTTCCCCGGTACGCTGCCTGCTTCCGTTATGGTTAACCTTTTGAGTGCTTCAAAGTTACGGCCATGCTGACTGCCTGTGTTGCAGGGTCAGTGTGCCAGGCGGCCTACTAGTGGCGGGAAGGGCCAGCTCTTGGAGGGGCCCTGTCCGAATACGCTGGCGATGTGGGGGGCGGTGTCACTAAGTGACCGCCTGGTGAGGTCTTGATGCTTGGCGTCATTGACCTCTCCGGGCCCCCTTTTTCCAGGGGATCCAGTCCCTTCAGGGGGTCTGGGTCTTCCTTCGCGCTCTGCTGCTACGGCCTTGCCACGGGGTTGAGTTTGCTCTTGACCCCGTGATTTTGGGGGCAGTAACGAGGGTTGTTCCTTCCGTTCGTTCCCTAGTGGCATGCGGGTTGTGCGTGTGCGTAGTCGTGGGGTCAAGCCACGGTCTGCTCACCCTGTGCGTTGAGTTGCTCGAGTTCCTCTTCGCACGGTCGGATCCGTCTCCCTCTCGTCCTCCAATAGGGAGGGTCAGGGGGCTCGGTCCTCTCCGGTCTGATGGTTGTGGGGGGCCTCAGCGGGGTACATTTGTCGAGCTTCTGGCTTCCGCTCAGCTCCTGTTGTGCAGAATGACGCTGAGCGGAAACCAGTATGAAATAGAACGTAAGGTTATGTATATAACCAAGTTCTATGAATACTGGTGACGCTCAGCGTCAGGACGCCACTGCGGCCCTTGACCTCGCCTTGTGGTGATAGTTTGGGAAGGAGGCGAGTAGGTGACCACACACCTGCTTATGAAGGTAAGCGGATAGGGGTGTGGCCAGACGGATGTCGGTATGTAAAGGTACATTGTGGAGTTTCTTATTCAGTGCTGGGCACGAAGTGAGTTTAGTGCAGAATGACGCTGAGCGTCACCAGTATTCATAGAACTTGGTTATATACATAACCTTACGTTAATATGGGTTAGAAGTGTGATCCTCAGGATAAGACGTGTTAACAAGTGACACTACTAGTACTGACTAGGACGGCGAATGGAGCACTATGTCGTTTTGGAAAAAGGGGGATTTGTTTACATCCAGTAAATGTTAAATTTTTTGAATGATTATATCTTATGTCATCATAAATCAAAACAAATTAATTTGGAGACGCTGACACAAATATGCTTCGGAATAGTATGTTTGTAAACACAATTGTGTACCCTGCCTTTGTGAATAACAGTAAAACATTAACTTTTCAGGTAGCTCTTTAGATTTGACAGTGTTCCAAGGGCCCAATCCTCCTCTGTTTGTTTATTCAGTGATGAAAATATAGAATATATATATATATATTTCAAATGTCTCTCCCAAAACTACACAATGCACCTTTAAAGTGAAGACTCTATGGTTTGCATATGGTGCATTTGATAAATGTTGATTAATTTCAGGTTGTATTAATGCACCTTGCAGGGCAGTGTTTCTATATAAACAAACTGGCCACAACATTATGCTATGAACTAATAAAGAGGAAAAACCGATTGCTTCATTGCACAGCGCCTACAGCTTCTGTACATCTAACAGTAATGTTCAAATCAACGGCAGGCAGCAGCGCTGTACAGTCCACCAGTCTGTTTATTAAGTTCACTTTGTTTTCCCCAAGGGTGTAATCACATTCAACAATGCACTGCTCAATCTTCACACACACACACACACACACACACACACACACACACACACACACACACACACACACACACACACACACACACACACACACACACACACACACACACACACCATACTCAGATGTTTATTTAGTTTACATTTTAAAGTTAACTTTATTTGTGTAATAATCTGAATGCACGGCACTGCTCAATTTTAACACACAGGTACGAGTGCACACACACAAACACACATACCGTACACGCTATTATTTGGTTACTTATCTAAGGAGGGTTGACTTCTACACTCTAGTCTGTGTGGAGAATTGTAATGAAATTCTGTGGGAAATTTGTTCTTAACTGCTCCACTCCTCCCTTGCCTCTCTCTCTCTGCCCTTCTCCTCCCATCCCTCTCTCCTCTCCTCCATCATTCTCACCTCCATTCTTCCTCTCATTTCTCCTTTCCCACCTTCACTCCCTCTCTCCCCCTTACTGTTACTGTAACTCTCTCTACCCTCCCCTCTCTTTCCTGGGTTGAAGTTCCTCTAGCAGCAGTACGGTTCTCCTGGAGCTCGTTGTTTTACGTATCTCTCTCTTCCTCCTCTCCCCTCCCCTCCATCCCCTCTCCCTCCTGGGTTGAAGTTCCTCCAGCAGCAGTACATGCCAATTAATGCCTGTCATGTTTGCTTCCTGGCAGAGCCGGCGTAAGTGGTGCTGACAATTTGTATTACAGAGAGCCTATCTCATGCATGGCTGGGCTGGGTGATGGGGCCTGTCTGAGCTAATATGCTGTGGGTGCAGAGAGCAGAGACCCTGAGCATGAGAGAGAGAGAGAGAGAGAGAGAGAGAGAGAGAGAGAGAGAGAGAGAGAGAGAGAGAGAGAGAGAGAGAGAGAGAGAGAGAGAGAGAGAGAGAGAGAGAGAGAGAGAGAGAGAGAGAGAGAGAGAGAGAGAGAGAGAGAGAGAGAGAGAGAGAGAGAGAGAGAGAGAGAGAGAGAGAGAGAGTGATCCACAGTACATTGTGCTAGTTCAGGATCCGGGTACTATGAAACTTCATTGGAAGAAAAAAATTAAGTTTTACATTCGCTCACAGGGCATACTGCAGTGGAGTGATGGCGCTCCTAAGAGGATCTGGCCGGTATTGCATGTTCTCTGGGGTAGATCTGCAGAGCCGGTCTGGGATCTTGACCCGGTTATTAATATGGAATAAAACAATAACAACTTGCCACGGCTATATACGTGCCTCAGGTCCACAACGCATGGCACCGAAACCCGTATAAACCGGGTAGGAGGGGTGGGTGGGTGGGGGACATTTACCTTAGACCTCCATGGTGATGCAAGCATTAGCTATATATAACATTAGCTATCTACTCTCAAGCATTACTTACAGTTGACTTGATTGAAGATTACAAGAACTATGACGATAATCCATGATTACTACTATTGCTGATACATTACTACTACTAACGCCTCTACTTCCTCAGGAGCCTAAGGAAGTTCCAAGTCAGTCAGAAGATCCTTAGGAACTTCTACTCATGTACAATAGAGAGCATCCTGACCGGCAACATCACCTCCTGGTTTGGGAATAGCACTGCACAAGACCGTAGCAGACTACAAAGAGTGACACGTTCAGCCGAACGCACAATTGGAGGGGGGCTTCCCACCCTCCAGAACATTTACAACAAGCGGTGCAAGGGGAAGGCTAAGAGAATTATTAAGGACTCGAGCCACCCGAACAACTGCCTCTTTGAACTGCTGCGGTCAGGCAAGCGATACCGGAGTCTTAAGGCAAGCACAGAAAGACTCAGAAGAAGCTTCTATCCCCAGGCCATCAGGCTGCTAAACGAACAATAATCACTATGCAACAACCATCAAATGCACACAGCACACACACCCACACGCACACACTCACTCAAACAAACAACACACTGCAGCACCCACTCTCCACACTTTAGATCACACAAACACACTTACACTTTATATTTATTGATAAAGGATTTGCACTACAACTCGTACACCTACTGTGAATTGTACCTAAATTGCACCTCGTCCCATTTCTCCATTTCTGCCTTGCACTATATAGTATTGTATATTAGTACACTGCACAGTATTGTATATTGTATGGTAACTACGTCTATTCTGCATCGAACATTGTACATATGTCTAAACTGAACACTGTGACCTCATTTTTTTTTACTTCTAATTTTACTATGTTATTTTATTTCATACTTATCTTGTCTTGCACAGTCTCTGGAGCGCAACAGTAAGAAGCATTTTGTATAAAAGTATTCTGTACTTCTGTATGACAACTATTAAAGAAACTTGAAACTTGAAACATTTGAGTGGAGAGGGGAGCTATATTCAAGTAGCAGCTAGTGCGAGCAGTGTTCTCAAACAGTAGCCTATTTCTTTTCTCCCTTCTCATTCTGTTGAAACCATAGGGCTCCAGGGTACTGTGCACACATCATTGGGCTCATGTACAGTTTAGACATTTCTCGTGCATAAAATGAAGACACTGCCTCCTGTACAAGTCGGCCACAGCAGTGGCATAAACCCAGAGGGAAGAAGGTAGCAGGCCAGCCTATAACCTCTGCAGTGGTGGCAAAAGTGATCCCCACCTACACTCCTAACAGGTAGTTTCAAAGCACAATAAAAACACAGATATATTATTATTATTATTATTATTATTATTATTATTATTATTATTATTATTATTATTATTATTATTATTATTATTATTATTATATAATAATAATAGTGAGTGAAAGTGAAAAGTATGTTTTACCCTAAAAACTGCATGGATACTTTGGGCATGAAAAGGAGAGACTCTTGTGGTTCCATCAAGCCAATTTGTATTCTGATAAGTTGAGGTAAAAGGTCAAGAGACCCCTTTGAAAAGGGCCATGCCAGTTTTTTTTCATCTAAGTCTTTGACGGAAAACACATTTACAATAATTAAGGCTATAGCAGGTCATTATGGTCACTCACTTCAACTATGGTGATATAGTTGAAGGCGCTCTATTCTCTCTCTCTCGCTCTCTCTCCATTCCATCCAGGCTGCTGTAATTTCATCAAGCAGGCCTGATCACCTCCTATTACCTGGACTGACAGGAAAGGAGAGACTGCAAGGAAAAGCGAAACGTTGGGATGGGGATGTGTGTATGTGTGTGTGTGTGTGTGTGTGTGTGTGTGCGTGTGCGTGTGCGTGTGTGTGTGTGTGCGTGCGTGGGTCTAGTTTGCTGAATCCTTGTTACAAATAAAACATTCAGATAGAAATGTTGATGATGTAGCTTTTGTGAACTTCTTTCCCCCCTTAAACCTAATTTCACACACGGCACACACACAACAGGAAGTGTGGAATGCGGTGAGGCGGTGGGTTTAGGGTTGGGTTGACTTTTCTTTCAATTCAGGTTATGTGAAACAATGACAATCCCTTTGACCACGTTGTGATATCCAACCTATTGAAAATTACAGTTGCAATTTCAGTTTTACATTTGAAAAGAATTGACTTGAAAGCAGTGGTGCCGGGGTAGTGCATAATATTACCCATACAAAAATACTGTAACCTGGGGTCACTGGGTGTTTCGAGTCTTCCAACATAAGACGCCCTCGCCCCCAGGCCACCCAGCCGCGGTTGATCAGCCGGTGATCCGGTGTCTCCGGATCCAGAGCCACCTTGAGGCTTTCTCAGCTGCCTCTGTGGTGTTCTTGATGGTTCTGCTACTCCTGTGATGCCCAGAACACAACCCATTATCGGGCAGATAACCATATTTGGTAACTTGTCTCTATGTGAGGTTGGAGAACAACATGGATTTCTCTGAGAACAACATAGATTTCTCTGAGCCAATCAGGGGAAATTTGGCTACATCACAGAAGGTCAAACCATGGCATCTGACCAATCAGTGGTCTGGGGCATTTCAAACGTCAGTGTTCTTTCAGTCCAGAATAGATTTTGTGCACCTGTGTGCCCCCACCTACTCCCACACGTAAAGTGATCAAATCAAAACCAATAATAGTAAGTTGAGTAAACTCACATTATGTCACTGAATAGTTGTGCTAAATGATGAAACATATGTTAAGCCTGCTCAAATTGACTATTGAGTAATTCAACATTTGTGATTTATTATTATTTTCTGATTTAATTCAGATTGAGCCACACACCCCCAAGCAGTCTGTGGATGAGGTCATGGTTGCCTACAAAGGCAAGACAGCTGGCTACCTGAGGCAGTACATCAGGAGCAAGCCAGATACATGGGGATTCAAGTTGTTTGCCAGGGCTTCTGAGGGTAGCTTCATTGGCGGCACGTGGTGTAGTGGTTAACACTCACAGCTAGAAGGTCCAGGGTTCGATTTCCCGCTTGGGGACCAGGTTTCCCCGTTGCCAGGTACCCAGGTGGGGTATCTCCCAGGCCTTTCTATGTGGAGTTTGCAAGGTCTCCACCGTGCTCGCAAGGGTTTCCCCCCGATAAGATAAACCCAATGGAAAAACATGCACAACAGAGCTGTTGTTCCGAAACCAGGAACGTTTACCCCCTATTTCGCTTCAGTTGGGCATATATGAACACAGCAATCGCATTCTGTTGCGGAACAAAACAAGCGGGCCGAGACCGGCCAGTGGTGTAGTCGTAATATGGGAACTGGTTACACGCCACGTGCACGCGTGCTCCCGCGCACGCGCATACATGTTCCCTCAGTTGCGCACAGAACAGATGATTATTATGCATAACAATGGAGATCAAGCAGCCCCCCACCTTCTCGTAGGTTCCTATTATTATGCAAAGTCTAGGTGACAAGTGCCGGCCGCCGGCCGGGTAGCTTTCTACAACGGCCGGGTACTTATCATTGCGCGCACTTCTGCCCTGAGTGACTACTAATAACACGCCGTGTAACCGCGTGTGTGCACGACTGCACCCCTGACCGTAATATGGGAACTGGTAACACGCCACGCCACGCGCACTGGCACTTTACGTGCATGCGCACAGAACAGATTTTTTTTTTTTAAATAGAGAAACTGAAAAAGGTAGCAGGATGTAGCCTTCAATATATAAAGAAATTATATTGTCAACAGATATGGTTGAAAAACAAACAATGTTTTAAATGTAATAGTAGTTACAATTTCTTTAATTGAATCAACTTAAACTAGAAAAGTAAATACAAACTAAATTAACAATGTAAATTACATTGTTAATTTAGTTTGTATTTACTTTTAGTTTAAGTTAATTCAATTAAAGAAATTGTTTTACACACAAACACAAAAGCAAACTTAAAATAATCAGACAACTTGTGTTTACTTGAAGTTTGTGTGTGCATGACTCCTAGTGCACAGCAAGGGAGGTTTGGTGATGAACCTTGTAGTGCGCTCACACGCACCCACTTGCGCGCGCAGTTATACACACACGCACGCACACACACACACACACACACACACACACACACAAGCGCATATACGCAAGTGCAATCTTTCTATCATACACGCTCTTCTTGCTCTGTATTTGTGTGAATGTGCGCGCGCGCGAGAGCAATTGGAAAGCTGGCGCGCAGCACGCAGACGCTTGATTCAATCATAAGCGGGTAGACCCCCATCACGAATTCCGAGCCACATTAGTATTCACCTCCACTGCCGTCACACAGAATGAAGGGGGAGATGCATTCAGATAGCCAACACCCAGACACCTAGTCTACCTGCGCTTTTTGTTATATAAAACGGTGGTCGCCGGCCGGGTACTTATTCACAACGAATGGATACAGCGAATTTTTGTGTGCGCGTACACGCGAGTACACATCCGTGCGCGATCGCGCGTACTTAGTTCTGCCTCAGTGATCTAATAACACGGCGTGTAACCGCGTGTGTGCACGACTGCACCCCTGCCCCTGGTCTCGGCGCACTTCCAAACGAACCCGACGCGACTCGTATGCTGTGAGAATGGAATGCTGTGTCCCCACTGCCGCGCAGGAGAGGAGAGCCGGGTCTCTGTAGTGACGCTGCAACAGCAGCACCGTGCGGGACAACGCCTCCTCTCTCTCTCTCACTGACTCTCTCTCTCTCATTGACTCTCTCTCTCTCTCTCTCTCTCTCTCTCCCTCTCTCTCGCTCTCTCACTGACTCGCTCTCTCTCTCTCTCTCTCTCTCTCTCTCTCTCTCTCTCTCTCTCTCTCTCTCTCTCTCTCTCACACACCGTATCTCTCTCCCTCTCTCACCAACTCTCTCTCTCTCCGACTCTCTCTCTCTCTCTCTCTCTCTGCCCGCGTTCATCAGTAAAGTCAGGCTCGAGTCAGATTCAGGGTTGGGGGGGGGGGGGACACAAGTCGCCAAATTTCTGACCAATGAGTGACAGTTTGCTCGCGCGTGCGTTCGTTTTGGTCCGCTGTTAACACAGCCGTGTGAACACAAACGAACTAAAGGCAGTGGCGGCTCGTGGATTCTTCTCCACTAGGGGCGCTATACCAAACATTTTGCAAACATGTACAAGGCACGCATTGGCGAATATTCTCCACTTGCACAACCTGAAAGTAGGCACTCCCGGCTGACTTCCTGTTGCCAATGGTACTTCCTGTCCCATCCAAATACATTGGTTTTAGCTACTTTTCTCCCCTTATTTAAACAACTTTGTCGTCACAGAGAGGCAATGAAACGTTTGTATTATTATAGTATAGAATGTATTTAATAAGCAAACGTTTGTCAGTGGGGTTTTTGGGCTGTATTTCATGTAAAAACGTTTACTGTTAGTTTCCTTGCTCAGCCAGCATTAGCCTTCATTAGCTAACAGAAGCTAGTGGTTAAACAGGCCGGATTAGCTTTGAGCTAACTATCTTTCCCGACCCATGTATTCATTCCATTCTAAACATAACGTTAGTTTACAAAACATGACCTGTCTATATAACGTTGAGGAACAAATTATAACGTGTGTGGGTGTGTGTTTTTGTGAACATTGGACTGCAAACAGAAAATGCATCACAGTTACAGACAGTAGCTACTGGTAGCTGCCCTTCCGGATTAGCTTTGAGCTAACTATCTTTTCCGACCCATGTATTCATTCCATTCTAAACATAACGTTAGTTTACAAAACATGACCCGTCTATATAACGTTGAGGAACAAATTATATAGACGGGTAATGTTTTGAACAACTAACGTTACGTTTAGAATGGAATGCATCGGCAAAGATCATTAGCTCAAAGCTATTCCGGCCAGTTTATCAACTTCCTGTCATTTAGAAATATGATTTTATAGTGAAAATCATTACCAAAACGTCCGGAAAAACCTCACGGGAGCATTATAGACTGTCATACAAATGTACAAATGCTATAAGGTGGCAAGAAATGCACTATAAACAATACTTTGCGGCGTCGTTTCTTGCGCTAGCTTCTGTTAGCCAGCATTAGCCTCAAGAAACGACGCCGCAAAGTATTGTTTATAGTGCATTTCTTGCCACCTTATAGCATTTGTACATTTGTATGACAGTCTATAATGCTCCCGTGAGGTTTTTCCGGACGTTTTGGTAATGATTTTCACTATAAAATCATATTTCTAAATGACAGGAAGTTGATAAACTGGCCGGAATAGCTTGAGCTAACGATCTTTGCCGATGCATTCCATTCTAAACGTAACGTTAGTTGTTCAAAACATTACCCGTCTATATAATTTGTTCCTCAACGTTATATAGACGTCATGACGTCATAGGTCATGTTTTGTAAACTAACGTTATGTTTAGAATGGAATGAATACATGGGTCGGGAAAGATAGTTAGCTCAAAGCTAATCCGGCCTGTTTAACCACTAGCTTCTGTTAGCTAATGAAGGCTAATGCTGGCTGAGCAAGGAAACTAACAGTAAACGTTTTTACATGAAATACAGCCCAAAAACCCTGCTGACAAACATTTGCTTATTAAATACATTCTATACTATAATAATACAAATGTTTCATTGCCTCTCTGTGACGACAAAGTTGTTTAAATAAGGGAGAAAAGTAGCTAAAACCAATGTATTGGATGGGACAGGAAGTACCATTGGCAACCGGAAGTCAGCCAGAAGTGCCTACTTTCAGGTTGTGCAAGTGGAGAATTATCACCATTGCCATCGATCAATATATGATCACAGTCAGTCAAATGCAACCATGTTTCCAATAGCCCAACACAAACACGCACAGCCCTCTCTCCTCTCTCTCTCTCTCTCTCTCTCTCTCTCTCTCTCTCTCTCTCTCTCTCTCTCTCTCTCTCTCTCTCTCTCTCTCTCTCTCTCTTTCTCTCTCTCTCGCTCTCTCTCAGATGATGTCAGATCGATTCAATAATAAACACATATGTATATTTTGTCATTTTAAACAAGTTACCATTCATGGTCTGAGTGGTTATGCCCCATACGCGGCGAAATGAGAGAGAGAGAGAGAGAGAGAGAGAGAGAGAGAGAGAGAGAGAGAGAGAGACAGAGAGAGAGAGAGAGAGAGAGCGAGAGAGAGAGAGAGAGAGAGAGAGAGAGAGAGAGAGAGAGAGAGAGAGAGCATTAGTTAAGCATTAGCTGAGTGGCTAACAGCAGCTAAAGTTAGCTGAGTTGGCTAAGAGAGAGAGAGAGAGAGAATTAACTCACTTTGTTTAATTGAAACGTGGTCCAGCCGGAGGGCTTAATAAAGTGTATGTCCACTGACTGTCCCCCAGACTGTTGTCGATGTATATCCATTCCACTCACTGCCCACTGTCCAGACTCCAGACTGAATCACAAGTTCACAACACACAGCCTCGAACATGTTGCAAACTGTGGCTAAGGAAAAAACTGGCATCGCCGCGTCGGCCAATCAGAGAGCGTCTCCGCGAAATGCGGCTATGGAAATTCTAGACGGAAATTCTAAACGCTTGCCTAGACCGCTTCAAATCGCGCCCGGCTTCCATCATAAACATCATATTTCAACGCACAACGCGTTACGCACTGATTGGCTGCGACGGATACAGCAATGAAACAGTGACGCGCACTCAGAGCGCTATTGCGTCTAGCCCGAGAGAAATACGGCAGGAGAAATGCGGCTAAGGTAATGGAACGTTCTTTATCAGACAGAATCGTCACTTCCTGTTCAGGAAAACGATTATTAATATTTTATATTTTAACGTTATATTGTGCATTGGAAACACAAACATACTTAAAATGAGTAAATATTATTCATTTTAAACATGTTTATTTTATTTTTAGGGGTCTAAAATAAAAATAAAACATTTTCTTCTTCTCCTGCTCTCTTTACCAGGGGGGGCGGCGCCCTAGCGCCCACCAGTGGTGGCCACCACTGACTAAAGTATCATTATAGTCCCTTTGTCTACCTGAATCGGAACAAAGCCAACGAACTACAGGTGTGAAAACACCCTCAATTTCATCGGCACCCCAAACAATTCTGTAGGTGTTCCTGTGTGTTCCGCCCATTGCATCTGTGTGTCACTGCATGATGAATAAAGACTTCTTCAAAATTCCAGTTTATTTATTATATTATATTCATGACATGGTGCTGTACCAGGGTAAGACACCAGGGGGTAAGACTACACTGGCAACTTCTTCACCAGCCTGGAGATTGTGCGGTACCTCAAGGGCTGCAGGTACACAGGGACAGCCAGGGACAACATAATAGGCAAGCCTCCACTCAAGTCCATCAAGGAGATGGAGAAGAAGGCTATACCTCGTGGTATGTGTGACTACATCACCAGTGATGATGGGATCCAGGCCCTCACTGTGCTCAAGTTTCAAGTTTGTTTATTAAATATCACAATAAAATACACATACTTTATGGTGAAATGCTTGGTTTTGTATGAGCCCCTGAGAGTGTGCTTCATACAGTAAAAAAAGTAAGTAAGTAAAAAAAAGTAAGTAAAGAGGAATATACAATATATACAATATACAGTACAATACACAATCTAAAGTACAACCTAGGTACAGTCTAAGTACAGTGAGTAAAAATGTGAGGTACAATGCAGAAAATGAGGTACAACACTTCGAGGTAAGGTGCAATTGCAAATGAGGTATGAATGTAGTGCAAATCTCTTTAATAATAGATCAATATAATGTAGTGTTAAAGTGAGTGTTAAGGTGAGTGTTTGTTTAAAAGTGTTGTCAACAGACATGGGAGTGGAGCCCATGTTCTCAGTCTACCGGTACTGCAGAGAAAACCAAGAGGGAGGAGCAAGTGAGATGCCCTGCTGTCATCAAAAGCTACAATGCCAACATGGGGGGGGGGGATTTGACCATACCCCATGAAATCCAAGAGGTGGTACTTGTGGATGTTTGCATTATGCAATTGCCTTACAAATGCTTGGGTGATCTACAGGCGTGACTGCAAGGTGCTTGCTGAGAAAGGCCTGTCACTGAAGAACTTCAGGATCCAGGCCCTCATTTATCAACGTTGCGTACGCACAGATATGTGCTTAACCCGTGCGTACGATCATTTCTAAGCAAAGTGTGGGACTTATCAATTTGAACTTGTGCTTGACTTTGTGCGTATATCTATGCACAGCTCGGAGCATGCGTAGCTGGCGCCCGGTGGTAGAATATGTTTACAACGCGGAAATAAGCACTGACTGCGCTCCGCGTATAACTCAACTCGTTATTATTTTGCGCATAGATTGCAGAAATACGGGAACGTTTTGATTATATTTAAAAGGCTTTGCCATTGTTAAACATAATAAGTGGAACCCCGGAGCTGTAAGCAGAATACAAGTCATATGAACACCCACGAATCGTGGGCCACGATATAGTGTTCTTCCCCCTTCCTACTGTATAAGAAAGAATAAAAAACGCATTGCAACGAGAACAGAGGTTATTTGTTGAGTGTATGTGTATTACAATTGGGGGCCATGAATGAAAATGGGGAGAGGCTGGCGGACCTGTGCGCTATGAACAACTTGGTCATTGGCGGCAGTGTTTTTCCCCATAAGAACATCCACAAGGCCACTTGGGTATTGCCAGACCACATAACCGAGAACCAGATTGACCACGTCTGTATCAGCAAGAAATTCAGGAGGTCCATGCAGGATATAAGAGTAAAGAGAGGAGCAGATGTGGCTTCAGACCACCACCTTGTCGTAGCCAGCCTGAAGCTGAAGCTGAGAAAGAACTGGATGTCGGCACATACAACACGACACAGGTACAACACAGCTTCCTTGAGAGACGCCAGTAAGCTGGAAGAGTTCAGAGTAACACTCAGCAACAAGTTCCAAGTTTTACAGGAGCTGTTGGAAGAGGATGAGTGCACCCTGGAGAACAGTTGGAAGGAGATAAAAGAGGCAGTAACGTCTACCTGCCAGGAAGTTCTTGGCCCCAAGAAGCACCAGCACAAGGAGTGGATCTCAGGGGACAGTCTGCGAAAGATCCAAGAGAGGAGGGAGAAGAAGGCGGCAGTGAACAACAGCCGGACAAGAGCAGAGAAGGCCAAGGCACAAGAAAGGTATGCAGAAGGAAACAAGCTAGTAAAGAAGAGCATCAGAGCAGACAAGCGAAGGTATATGGATGACCTGGCAACAGAGGCAGAGCAAGCAGCAAGAGAGGGGAATATGAGAGAACTGTACAACATCACCAAGAAGCTGGCATGAAAGTACAGCAAACCAGAACGACCTGTGAAGGACAAAGAGGGAAGACCGATAACAACGGGAGAGGAGCAACAGAAGAACAGATGGATGGAGTATTTTGAAGAACTTCTAAACCGGCCAGCACCACAGAACCCACCAGACATCGCACAGGCTGACACAGACCTACCCATAGCCTGCAACGCACCAACCAGGGAAGAAATTAGGAAGGCTATCAAGCAGCTGAGGAACGGAAAGGCGGCAGGACCAGACAACATCCCTGCGGAGGCACTGAAGTCAGATATAGAAACCACGGTGAAGATGCTCCACCCACTCTTCATGAAGATATGGGAGGAAGAAGACGTGCCAGGAGATTGGAAAGAGGGCTATCTCATCAAGATCCCAAAGAAAGGCGATCTTAGCAATTGCGCAAATTACAGAGGGATCACACTGCTATCAGTGCCAGGGAAAGTTTTTAACAGAGTCATCTTGAACAGGATGAAGGACCTCATCGATGCACAACTCCGCGATGAGCAAGCTGGTTTCCGCAAGGACCGATCCTGCACAGACCAAATTGCAGTGCTGCGCATCATCGTGGAGCAGTCGATAGAGTGGAACTCGCCCCTGTACATAAACTTTGTGGACTATGAGAAAGCCTTTGACAGCCTAGACAGAGAGACCCTCTGGAAGCTTCTCTGACATTACGGGGTGCCGACCAAGATCGTTTCCATCATCAGGAACTCCTATGAGGGACTGACATGCAAGGTGGTCCACGGAGGGCAGCTCACAGAGGCATTCCAAATGAGGACCGGGGTCAGACAAGGTTGTCTGCTCTCGCCCTTCCTCTTCCTGCTGGCCATTGACTGGATAATGAAGACCTCCACAGCACAGAGAAGGTACGGGATTCAGTGGACACCTTGAACGCAACTGGACGACTTGGACTATGCTGACGATTTGGCACTACTGTCGCACACCCAACAACAGATGCAGGAGAAGACCAACAACGTGGCATCCACTTCCGCGCAAGTGGGACTCAACATCCACAAAGGCAAGACTAAGATCCTCAAGACCAATGCAGCAAACAACACCAACGCAATCATGCTGGATGGCGAGGCTTTGGAAGAAGTTGAAGCCTTTACCTACCTTGGCAGTGTTATTGACAAGCAGGGCGGCACAGATGCTGACATTAGAGCACGAATAAGGAAAGTACGTACAGCATTCGTGCAATTACGGAACATCTGGAGCTCAAAAGAACTGACTTCCAACACCAAAGTCAGATTCTTTAACACCAACGTCAAGGCAGTCCTACTATACGGAGCAGAGACGTGGAGAACTACAGCTGCAACCATCAGGAAAGTGCAGGTATTCATTAACAGCTGCCTGCGGAAGATCATCCACATCCGATGGCCAGACACCATCAGCAACTGCGAACTCTGGCAGAGAACAAACCAGCTGCCCGCAGAAGAAGAAATTAAGAAACGCAGATGGCGCTGGATAGGCCACACCCTGCGAAAGCCTGCAAGTACCATCACCAGACAAGCCCTAACATGGAACCTGCAGGGCAAGCGGAAAAGGGGCCGCCCGAGAAACACCTGGCGCAGAGACCTGGAGGCAGACACCAAGACCATGAAGATGACCTGGAACCAACTGGAGAGAACAGCTCAGGACAGAGATGCTTGGAGATCACTTGTTGACGGCCTATGCCCCAGAAGGGGTAGCAGGCGTAAGTAAGTAAGTAAGGTGTTCAAGAGTGCCAGCAGCCAGAGGCCAGTCATGTCTTGCCCCCGAAGAAGTTCAGTAATTCCAGGCAATCCCAACACCTCTGCTGATGTCCCCAAGCCTGACCGCAGCCACACCCCAGAGGATTCTGTTACACCCCGTTCAGAGCCGGATACAAGGCTGTACCGGCTCCACCATTAGCGGGAGCAACAAACACGTCGGATAATGCCGCCATCTTGCTGGTCATGTCACGTGAGGTAAAAAAATGGGACGACCAATCAGAGGCCACGCTTCAGGACGCACTAGACATCGCCGACTGGGGAATGTTCAGGAGGAGTAACAGTGACGTCAGCGATTACACAGACGCTGTGGTGTCATTCATAACAACACTGGCTGATAGTATCGTCCCCACAAAGAAGGCAAGGGTGTTCCCAAACCAGAAACCATGGGTGGACAGTACCATCAGAGCAGCCCTGAACTCTTGCACCACTGCTTATAACCGGGGCAGAGAGTCAGGAAACATGGAAGAGTACAAGACAACAGTCGACACTCTGCGCAAGGCTGTCAAACTTGCTAAGAGGACGTATGACGACAAGATGGAGGCACAAATGGCACAGAATGACACAAGAGGCTTATGGCAGGGACTGAGGGCTATAACTGACTACAAAGTCAGCGCCCCCTCAATGGGGAGCGACGACGCCTCCCTTGCGGACCAGATCAACACCTTCTACGCGCGGTTTGGTGCAAACAGTGGCACTGCTAGCCCAACGGCTAGTGACGTCACTGGTGCGCCAGCTGTTGTGGAGGGGGCATCCGCGGGGACGCTGGGACGCTCTCTCATTGACGGTACACAGTGTGAGAAGAGCATTTATGCAGGTGAACACCAGGAAGGCTGCTGGCCCAGATGGTATAACAGGACGCATACTTAAGTCCTGTGCCAACCAGCTTGCCCCGGTGTTCACCGCCATATTTAATCAATCCCTGGCGGAGTCAGTGGTCCCTGCCTGCTTCAAGATGTCTACCATCATCCCTGTACCGAAGAAACCCTCCCCAACATGTCCAAATGACTACAGACCGGTGGCACTCACCTCTGTGGTCATGAAATGTTTTGAGAGGCTGGTCAAGGACCACATTTGTGCCTCCCTCCCCAGTGATATGGACCCTATGCAATTTGCATACAGGACAAACAGGTCCACTGACGACACGGTCTCCCAGGTACTGCACAGCACCCTCTCCCACCTTGACCGTCAGAAGGGGGGCTATGTGAGACTGTTGTTCATTGACTACAGCTCAGCGTTCAACACCATAGTCCCCACCAGACTGGTGGACAAGCTGATCGAGCTGGGTCTGAGCTCCGCCCTGAGCGCCTGGGTACTGGACTTTCTGAGTGAAAGACCCCAGGCGGTCAGGGTGGGGGGTCAGACCTCCAACACCATCACCCTGAGCATCGGGTCCCCCCAGGGCTGTGTTCTAAGCCCCCTGCTGTACTCACTCTACACACACAACTGTGTGGCCAAGTTCAGCTCCAACTCCATAGTGAAGTTCGCAGACGACACGGTGGTGGTGGGGCTGATCTCGGACAACGACGAGAAGGCCTACCGGGAGGAGGTTGAGGTACTGGAACGCTGGTGCCAAGACAACAGCCTGCTCCTGAACATTGGTAATCTGAGCTGATCGTGGATTATAGGAGAGGACAGCAGGAGACACACACACCACTGATGATTAACGGGGCTACCGTGGACAGGGTGAGCAGCTTTAAGTACCTGGGGGTCCACATCTCAGAGGATCTGACATGGTCAACACACATAGACACAGTAGTAAAGAAGGCGAAACAGCGCCTTTACCACCTGAGACAGTTAAGGAAGTTCAGAGTATCGGGGAAGATACTCCAGTCCTTCTACTCAGGAGCTGTAGAGAGCATCTTGACCGGAAACATCACTGCCTGGTATGGAAACAGCACGGCACAAGACAAGAAGGCCCTACAGAGAGTGGTGCGCTCAGCCGAGCGTACCACGGGTATTGCACTACCTCCCCTGCAGGTTCTATACAACAAGAGGTGCAAATCCAGAGCCTGCAGGATAATGAAAGACCCTCACCACCCCAATAACAGCCTGTTCCAGCTGCTGAGGTCAGGCAGACGCCTGCGAACCCCAGCTACTAGGACAGAGCGGCTTAGGCTCAGCTTCTTCCCCCAGGCCATCAGAGCCCTGAACAATGAACATTGAGTGCCACAGAACACTGAACTATCCACACACAAGAACACATGAACACACACACGACACGCACACTGTGCACGCTCACACACTAGCAGCCACTTAACACTTTAACATGAGCGGGCACACACTCATGCCGCACACTTATGGCCAAAAGGAAAGGCCACTTTAAATTAGAATAACAGGAACAGTGTATTGCACTACCAAAGCTACCTAGCATGTCCTATATGCCCTGTAAATAACTATGTACAGATACCGAGATGTCACACCATGTTACCTGTTACCTGTTTATTGCACAATGTTTTTTTTTTATTGGATTCTATTATATGTTGTACCACTGTATTGCACATCGTTGCGGGCAAGACCACCCGCATTTCATTGTATACTTGTATGCCGTGACAATTAAAACTCTTGACTTGACTTGACTATTCTGTGCGGTTTGACCTGTCCCTGTCCCATGCCCCTGTCTATACCAACTGCCAGACCTGCAATTTCTGCAGTAGGAAGGGGAACATCTTGAGATCAAAAGTGGTCTGGAAGATCCATCTGTACCTCAATGCGGACTGCAACTGCTTCCAGTACCATGTACCATGTACCATGAAGCAGTTGCCTATGTTTGGACTGGACTAGACTCACAAGGTGAGTGGAAAACTGGTTGTTTCCCTAAGGTGGCAAAAATTAGGAGAGCATCGTTTAAGGGTGTAACTTTGTTAGCAACCATTCTTGCTGCCATTCTTCACTTTGAAGTTCACAGACAATCTCTGATCGCAAGACTAGGACTGGACTTTGATATGTGTGTGAAAAAAGATTAGAAATAAATATTCTTTAGTGTGTTTTGTTTCTCATTTCTCATACACTTTCTGGAAAATGTTTTCCCCTCGAAGGGCGAGGAACCATATTTGAACACTTCATTGATCTTGATGTTTTACCCTTGACCGGCAAGGAACCATATAATTGACCTTAATTTGCAACATGAAAGTGACAAATTTAAAAGAAAAAAAGGACAATTGAAAACATATCTTGTAATAACACTCCAAAAACACCCTGGGGTTGACATTTTTTATTTGAAAGTATTTAACCTGTTAACACATTCCCCGCCAACAACGTTTATATACGTGTTTGGTCCGCTTTTAATCGATTTTAGTAAATTTTAATATTCTATCTATTCAATGTCACGGACCTGTATGTTGCCGTTAGAAGGCATACTGGGACCTCGAGGGTGCAGTACCGGCCAGATCCTGCCAGGTGGCAGTATCGAGAGTGCAGTAAACCCTGTGTTACACTCAAATGTCTCCGGGCGCTATATTTAGACGGAGCCGAGTGAATCGCTTCAGCCGACCACTTTGAAACGCATCTGGCACACTCAATCCATAAGTTGTGCCAAATTATGTCCGGGACCAGATGGACACCAATACTGGAAATCGCGATCAGACAATTGGAATATTCTTTTTGGAATACCCCCGACCAGAGGTAAGGACTATCTGACATCAATTTCAGCTTGATCCAACAATGTTTTCATATCGATCCAGCTGATCGGCTTCTGTAATTTGAAATTTATTTGAAGGATAAACCCCTTGAGATATGCTATCTCGTTTTCGAGGGGGTCCTTAACATAGGATACAAAACATACAATACAATACATAACAAAACAAAAAACAAGACAACAAATGCACTTATACTCTGACAGACGCTCTCCCAAGCTCACTCCCACAATCCACACTGATTCATCCCAAGAGGATCACCAATATATATATATATGTTCCCTTATAAAACACAAACAAAATTATAATTTGATCTGAAAACGACAATCAATAACAGGTGCAAGTAGTCTGTAGATGAGTGAACAAAGATATCTTGAATAACCGGTAAGAAGTAAGAGATCTGAGTGAACTAGGCAGTTTGTTCCAATCAGCTGGTGCTTTATATTTAAAGGCAAGTCGACCGATAGCTTTGATGGTTCGAGGTATACTAAAGAAAGGAAGATCCGTGTGTCTTAAATTATAAGTTGAACTATATGGTGTTAAGAACTGCTTTAGATAGGGGGGATAATTAAAGTAAATACATTTGTAAACAAAAAGCAACCAATGAAAATGTCTTCTGAATTGGGGAGAAAGCCAGTTTAACAACTCAAACATAAGACAGTGATGGGTTCTATAAGGACACCTCAATATAAATCTGCAAACACTATTATAAGTAACATTTAAAGGACGGAGATTTGTTAGTGTGGTGTTTTGATAGACTATGTCTGCGTAATCCATTATTGGAAGTACCAGCTGTATAATGATTCTTTTCCTAACCTGAAGAGAAAAACAGTTAATAGAACGATACAATATTCTCAGGCTACAATTTGTTTTCTTCATCACAGCATCAATATGTGACTTGAAGGTGAGTTGAGAATCAAGCCAAAGACCCAGATACTTATATTCATCGACATTTTCAAGAGGAGCATCATCTAGAAACTTAATCGACAACTGATTTGATATTTGCACTAGATTTGATCTAGTACCAAACAGCATACTATAGGACTTCTTCTTATTTAATAAAAGTTTGTTAATAGATAACCATTTCTGGACAGCATCAAAATGAGTCTGTAAAGAGTACTGAATTTGTTGAATATCAGACTTAGAAGAATAAATCACTGTATCATCAGCATACAATTGAGTAAGACAGTCAGATGGTATCAGGGTGAGATCATTAACAAATATAGAAAATAATAATGGTCCTAAAGATGATCCTTGAGGAACACCTTTATCCATAATAAAAAAATCAGACTGTTTACCCTGATATGATACACACTGACGTCTCTGGTGGAGATAGGAATTGAACCAAAGTAAAGAATTATTAGAGACACCAATAGCACACAGTTTGTCAAGAAGAAGATAATGATCAACCAAATCAAAAGCCTTTGTGAGATCTATAAATATTGCACCAGTAACCATGTTATTGTCCATTGCTGAGTGAACATCATTGGTCAACTTCAGAAGGGCTGTAGTTGTGGAGTAGTTTGGCCTGAAACCAGATTGGCATGGTGATAAAATATGAGAATCATTAACATAATGGGATAATTGATTAAAAATTAGTTTTTCAAATACTTTTGCTATACTATTAATAATTGAAATTGGTCTATAATTATTGAGATCAGAAGGATCACCACCTTTATGCAATGGAATGACTTTTGCACATTTCCAGCTTAATGGAGTTTCATTGGTTGTTAAAGATAAATTAAATAAATCAGACAAAGGATATGATAATACATGAGATGCAAGTTTGATGAATTTGATCTCCATACCATCTGAACCACAGCTAGTACCCAATCTTAATTCATCAATGATCTTCTGAACATCAAGCGGACGAATACTTCTAAAGGAAAAAGAGCTGTTGCATCTGGTGTTATTAAGAGGCACATCGGAATATGAAGAGTCATTAAATTTGAGTCTGCAGACAGAATTAAAGTGCTGATTAAAGGCAAGTGCAATTGAGGAGGGATCATTGACAACTTCATTATTAATTCTAATATGAGTGGGATTTATAGATGACTTCTTAGTAATGCTGTTGATTCTCTTCCAAAACTGTTTTGGATTGCTAAATTCATTGCTTAAACAATCTTTGAAATAGTTGGATTTAGCATTTCTTGTTTTAGTTGTACATAAGTTCCGTATTTGTTTATATGCAATGAAGTCAGCAGAATCCTTTGTCAGACGATGCTTTTCCCAAGCCTTATCTCTTTGTTTATACAGATTTATAAATTCACTATTAATCCAGGGCAAGTGTCTACCCTTTACTTTGAGCATCTTCCAGGGAGCATGATGGTCAATAACATTAGTAAGCTCAGTGTAGAAGAAATTCCATGCATCTTCAACAAATGGAATCAATTTAAACCTGTCCCAATTGTAAAGATGTTATATCTTGAATAAAGTGCTCAATATTCAAATTCCTACATTGTCTTATCCTGATAAATTTTGGTGGTAGACGTGGTAACTTTATCTTCCAAATGCAGAAGATGATAGAATGGTCGCTGAAACTATCAGGTAACACACCAGAGTTTGAAATTCTGTCCGGGTGTGAGACGAGAATCCAATCTAGCAGGGACTTGGATCTAGTATCAACTCTAGTAGGCTCACTAATGAGTTGAGTTAAATTGACACTGCCAAATAGGTTTCGAGCATTACTGGATGATCGATCTAGCCAGTTGATGTTAAAGTCACCCAAGATAATAATTTCATGTAGTGTTCAACACGAATGCCGTTACTGGCCATCAAAGCATAAAAAGACGACCCCCCCCCCCTGTCATGCATTCATGATGAAACATAATACCTATTATATACATTTGATTTGGAAATAGTAGCGTGTCCAGGCAAGAAACGCCAACGTGTATAGTAGAATACATGTAGCGCCCTATAACTCAGCGTTTCATGAATTATCCTGGATCACTCCTAAACTATACTTATATTCACCACGGGATAACACGCAAACGTATGCATGAAAAAATTATCTATTTTTTGCATGTTCGACGGAAGAAAGCCAGTGTCAAATGACTATAGTATTGTCTCCATAGCTATAATATAGAATATAGATATAGCACTACAAACAAGGTGACACACTCAATCTTTAAAGCGTGGCAGAGCTACACCGGGACCCGGCTAATCCCTGGCGCTGAATGAGTTAAACCCAAGTTCAAGTTTCTTTATTAGTTGCCATACAGAAGTACAGAATACTTTTATACAAAATGCTTCTTTCTGTTTCGCTCCAGAGACTGTGCTAGGCAAAAATAGATAATAAAATAAGTATAGCAAGTATAAAATAGAAGTCAAGTACGTACTGTAGACAAAAATGTTCAGTATATACATATATACAATGCTCTATGTAGAGTAGAAGTAACTGAGTTACCATACAATATACTCTACAGTGCAAAGCAGAAGTGGGATGAGGTATGGGTTGTAGTGCAAATTCTTTATCGATAAATATAAAGTGTGCTTAGGTGTACTAAAGTGGTTAAAGTGGGTGCTGCAGTGAGTTGTATGTTTAAAGTGAGTGTGTGCATGTGGATGTGTGTGCTGTGAGTGCATTTGATGGTTGTTACATAGTGTTATTGTTCGTTGAGCATCCTGATGGCCTGGGGATAGAAGCTTCTTCTGAGTCTTTCTGTGCTTGCCATGAGACTCCTGTATCGCTTGCCTGACCGCAGCAGTTCAAAGAGGCAGTTGTTTGGGTGGCTCGAGTCTTTGATAATTCTCTTAGCCTTGCCTATGCACCGCTAGTTGTAAATGCCCTGGAGAGTGGGAAGCCCCCCTCCAATTGTGCGTTCGGCTGAGCGGGCCACTCTCTGTAGTCTGCTACGGTCTTGTGCGGTGCTATTCCCAAACCAGGAGGTGATATTGCCAGTCAGTATGCTCTCTATTGTGCATGAGTAGAAGTTCTTAAGGATCTTCTGACTGACTTGGAACTTCCTTAGGCGTCTGATGAAGTAGAGGCGTTGCCGTGCCTTCTTCACAACACTGTCAATGTGTGAGGTCCATGTCAAGTCCTCGGATATGTGGACTCCGAGGTACTTAAAACTGTTCACTCTCTCAACCAGTGCCCCGTCGATGCTGAGGGGGCTATAGTCCCTAACCCCCGACCTCCTAAAGTCCACAATCATCTCCTTTGTTTTGCTGACGTTCAGGGAGAGGCTGTTCTCTTGACACCATCCCGCTAGAACCTTGACCTCCTCCAGGTAGGCCCTCTCGTAGTTTGCAGAGATCAGGCCCACCACTACTGTGTCGTCAGCAAATTTGATGATTGTGTTGTTGTTCCGCTGTGCCACACAGTCATGTGTGTACAGGGAGTAGAGAAGGGAACTCAGAACACAGCCCTGGGGGGCCCCTATGTTGAGAGTGATGGATGAGGAGGTGCAGTTGCCTGCTCTCACCACCTGGGGTCTGCCCGTCAGGAAGTCCAAGACCCACTGGCAGAGGTCATAGTTCAAGCCCAGGTCCCTGAGCTTGGCTATGAGTTTGGAGGGGACTATGGTATTGAATGCTGAGCTGTAGTCGATGAACAGCATTCTCACATAGTTCCCCTGCCTCTTGTCCAGGTGTGATGCTGCTGTGTGCAGCACATGGGCTAGCCATATTTTCTGAAAATTTGCCTAAAATTACATACCTAAGTAAGAAATATAACCAGAAATATTGTGTCTATTACTATGCTTGAGTAAATTGTAATGAACCAAAGGAGAATATAAATTATTATAATTTTGTTCATCTTTGACAGTTAACACAATGGGGACGAACAACGGATATATACGTGTTTCGATTCCACCCGTTGTGGACAGAAGCACGGATATATCCGTGGCAAGTTGTTTTGGCTTTTATTCCATTTTAATAACCTATTCAAGGTCGCCGAGCTGCACTGCAGATGTACCCTACTCTTTGAATTCGCCAAAGTGCAATACCGGCCAGATCCTCTTAGGGGCGCTGTCGCGATAATGCAGTGTGCCCTGTGGCTGAACGAAGCATTATTTTTTTTGACTTTCAATGGAGTTTTCAGTTAGCTGGATTCTGGATGTGCAGCCTGTAGCGGATTTCACTATGCAATAAGGGGATTTATCATCAGCCAATGGACATATCGATCTACCAGATGGCGATCGATAACGGGGAAATGCTCAGGGGGATCCAACCGGCTCATGGTAAGATCTTTTTCATGTAAATTACAGCCCGATCGAGCCTTGCTATGATACGATACGATACGATCAGCGTATGTGGCTACTTAGACGAACACGGTTATTGGTAATTAATAATAAAAAAACAACGTCCCCCGCCCCCCCCCCCCCCCCCCTTTCATGCATACATGCTTGAGGATCGTGCCGATCATATGCAGTTTGAGTTTTAACTGTAGCTTTTGTATAATGAAATGCCATTGGATATAACGTTAGTAGCTATTAGCCCTTTATCTAGCCTTCCAGGAAATATACTAGACCAAATGCCGTATAACGCTTATATTCACGGCGCTATAAAATGAGAACGTATTGATGATTTTTTTTTTCTTTAAGCCATTTTGAAGGGACGTTTTATGGACTCAATTGACAATGAGAATGGACAGATAGCAATACTATAAAGTATAGATTTTGCTCTACAAACAGCCCCAAGTCTGTTAACAAAAGCTGGTCGTCTCTAGTGATATTAGACTCATCCCAGTGGCCGCCAAATGTGTTAATAACACCATACTAACATTGACCAGCTGTAAGAAATTGCCACTGAGCTCATTCAGCACCTTCTTGAGATCACATGTACAAAAAATCTAAGCTAATTAATAAAGGGCAATGATTTACAGGCGGTTTTGTAGATACAGTAATGAATTTTGCCATCCGGACACATGCAATTTGAAATATGAATATAGAATATCAGGCCTATAAAGGACCTTATTATGGCCAAGTCATATGGACATCTATGGATCGGGCCAAATCTCCTCTTTCCAATGAGTTCAATCTGGATTTAGTACCACCAGGCGCCCGTAACAGGGCAGCAAAGGCCATGAATGAAAAGTAGTTACTTTTTTGTAATGAAAAATGCTCCACCATTTTTCATCAGATCCAGACACGTTTTTTTCCCGAGATGTTCACAGAAAGGTAAAGAAACAAACTATGTTCTATTTTATGGTAATAACGTTCAGGTTTGTTCGACCCGTGAGACATAATCATGGATGAATTGAATTATGTTCAAATGATTTCACGCCAGACGGCTCCAAGTTTGACGGGCTGGCGTGTTCTATGGCAATAACGTTCAGGTTTGTGGGATATGATCCCAACAAATAAGAGAAAATAAATCTAGAAGTCAGATGATTGACAGGGGCTGGCGTGAGCTAGGAAGTGTCATTTTTTTAAATTCGAAAGCCCATCAATAGCCTCCTCATAGGACTACAAACAAAATGGACCTGTACTACATAAGACTGCAGACTATGGAACCATTATGTGTTCCAGCTCCTACCTCTCAGCTGGAACTTAAAAACAGGCATCTGGCAACCAGTAAAAAGAAATGTGAGTACACAAAAAAAATTAAATAAGAAAGGACTAGCCCCATTTTTTGCCCGATCCATAAAATAAAAATACTAACCTTCTTACTGTCTTCTACTATCATGCACTCTTTCACTAATTAATCTTCCTTGTCTATATTACTACCTACTATACTAACATGTCTCTACTACAATGCACTCAACACTGCAGCACCAAAGTGAACATTGTTACTGAAAGAGTTGTACCCTTCCTGCTGACTTGTCATACAGAACTTGTAAGTCGCTTGGGATAAAAGCGTCAGCTAAATGACAAAATGTAAATGTAAATAGACAAACAGACAGAGATAGATAGATAGATAGATAGATAGATAGATAGATAGATAGATAGATAGATAGATAGATAGATAGATAGATAGATAGATAGATAGATAGATAAGACAGACAGTAGCCTGTGGGGACAGGACAGGAAATAACATATACCCAGTGGCGGCTGGCCGATAGGGGCGCTAGAGCGCCGCCCTCCCTGGTTAAAAAAAGAAGAATAAGATTATTTTTTTTATTTTTTTTGGCCCTATAAATAAAATAAACATGTTTAAAATGAATAATATTTACTCATTTTAAGTATGTTTGTGTTTCCAATGCACAATATAACGTTAATATATCAAATATAAATAATTGTTTTCATTAACAACAGGAAGTGACTCCTTTCCGTAGCCGCATTTTTCTCGGGCTAGAGGCAATAGGCGTCTATTCTTTCCGTAGCCGCATTTCTCTCTGGCTAGACGCAATAGCGCTTACAGTGGGCGTGCACTGGTTTCATCGCTGTATCCATCACAGTCAATCAGTGCGTAACGCGCTGTGCGTTGAAATATGATGTATTATGATGGAAGCCGGGCGCTTTTCCAAGCGATCTATTATCATCTAAGCAAGCAGCGTCGAGACTTTCCGTAGCCGCATTTCTCGGAGACGCTCTCTGATTGGCCGACGCCAGTATTTTCCGTAGCCGCATTTCTCGGAGACGGTCTCTCTGATTGGCCGACGCCAGTTTCTGGTTAGGAAGTTAGTTAGTTAGTTACTCGATGCTGTTGTGTTGTGATGCAGTCACTCTGGACAGTGGATATACATCGACAACAACAGTCTGGGACTGTGGGACAGTGGACATTATACACTTTATCAAGCCCTCCGACTGAACCACGTTTCAACTAAACACAGTGAGTTAATGAGTTAATGCGGTCTGTCTCTCTCTCTCTCTCTCTCTCTCTCTCTCTCTCTAAATAATATTGTGACAAAATAAAAATGCACACTAAATAAGAATACACATTTCAAGTGTAAACAATAGATACAGCTAGCTACTATAGTCCATGGGCCAGACCAGATATTGGTACCACTCAAGGTGACGAAACTTACATATAATTTTTTCAAAGATCTATGTCTGTAAATGATATTTTGGTATGATAGCCCTTCCGGAGTGGTAGCTTTATCATAATTATCAAGTCATGAAGTATACCCACCCCCTCAGGAAATTGCATTTCAGATGCTGGTGCATATCCTGATTTAGACTTACGTAGAGGACATCTGTCAATGTTTCACCATATTGTCTTTGGTATCATTTTAAAGGGGACTATGTCATCTTTCATTCAAGCTAAGATGTGAATTATTCTGACCAATAACGATTCAAGAAATGTATAATATGCCTATACTATTTCTTGTCAGGGGTGATTGTGAGCCCCCCCCCCACCCCCCCCCCCCACCCAACCCCACTGCACCTACCCAACCTCCTCCAATGTACAGTTTCTACGTCAAATGTATATACTATATTTTCTGGACTCTTTTTGTATCACAAACAGTACTGTATTTGCAAATCTGGTATGTCATAAATGTATAGATGTAGCAGTACTGTATCTGTATGTTGTGTGTGTCATATATGTTTTGATGAATTGAAAATGGGGTACCCTGATGTAAACAAGACGAAAGTCTTTCTCTGGTCTGCATCCCCTTAACAATTGTATGTATTGAGCTGTACTGTACTGTACCCATTCTGCAATCTGTTAATACAGTTTTCAATCAATCAATGGGCCTGGTCTACAAGATACACTACACGACTAAGGTACCCATGTACATGTCAAAATACTTCCCAAAGGTCAGTGAATACCACGACTACAACACCAGAGGGAGCTCCACAAATCAGTGAACAGTTTTAAGTACCTCGGAGTCCACATATCCAAGGACTTGACATGGACCACACACATTGACAGGGTTATCAAGAAGGCACGACAACGCCTCCACTTCCTTAGGCGCTTAAGGAAGTTCAACGTGAGTCAGAAGATCCTCAAGAACTTCTACTCATGCACAATAGAGAGCATCCTGACTGGCAATATCACCTCCTGGTTTGGGAATAGCACTGCACAAGACCGCAGCAGACTACAGAGAGTGGCCCGTTCAGCCGAACGCACAATTGGAGGGGGGCTTCCCACTCTCCAAGGCATTTACAAACAAGCGGTGCATGGGCAAGGCTAAGAGAATAATCAAAGACTCCAGCCACCCAAACAACTGCCTCTTTGAACTGCTGCGGTCAGGCAAGTGATACCGGAGTCTCATGGCAAGCACAGAGATACTCAGAAGGAGCTTCTATCCCCAGGCCATCAGGATGCTCAATGAACAATGATTGCTCAATGAACAAGGCTTGAACAATGAACAATCGTAACAACCATCAAATGCACTCACAGCACACACATCCACACGCACACATTCACTTTAAACAAACAACTCACTGCAGCACCCACTTTACCCACTTTAGAACACCTAAACACACTTTATATGTATTGGCAAAGAATTTGCACTACAACCCATACCTCATTACACCTTACTGTAAATTGTACCTAAATTTTACCTCATCCCATTTCTGCATTGTACTGTATAGTATATAGTATATTGTATTGTAACTCAGTTACTTTTCTACTCTGCATTGTACATTGTATATATGTATATATTGAACACCTTTGTCTACGTACTTGACTTCTATTTTTTTTTTATCCACTTTTTCTCCCATTTTTCTATATTTTCTCCCATCCCAATTTCGTATCATCCAATTCAACCCTCCCCTGTCACAAACGCTGTTTCTTGCCTCCCACAAGCCGGCTGCAATGTGGACTAAGTCATACATAGCACAAGTCCCCTCCGGTAATTGAGGTAACAGCAGTCGCATCTTTTCACCTGCGCAGCTCGATCTCTCAGTGGCGAGGAGTAACACGTAGGAGGCTCACGCTGCCCCCGACACTTCCTGATTCTACTGCGCAGGCGCACCAACCGACCTGTAGGAGTCGCTGTCCACAACGCCCGATCCCCACCCATCAGTTTCCCACCCCCTAATACGGCCAATGTGTATTAGTATGAATGACCAGCTAAACTGAAAGCAATGTGGAGCGCTGGGCTCGAACAGGCGAGCCCAGCGTCTCTGCATTGGTGGCGAGCGCCTTGCCCACTACGCCACGTAGCCGCCCGTACTTGACTTCTATTTTATACTTACTATACTTTATACGTATCTATTTTTATCTAGCACAATCTCTGGAGCAAAACAGAAAGAAGCATTTTATATAAAAGTATTCTGTACTTCTGTATGACAACAACTAATAAAGAAACTTGAACTTGAACTTGAAATCATGTTAAACCCAGATACGGCTCAAACAAGGGACTAAACACGTTTTGCAATTATGCCACATCAATGTGGAATGCCCTACCCACAGCTGTAAAGGAATGTGAATCACTACCCACTTTCAAAACCACTCTCAAAGAGCACCTACGGGAGACTGCAATTCGAAACTGGCCCCTGTAAATGTCCTAACCCAACCCCCTCCAATGTACAGTTATCGCCCCCACCCACCCCCCCACCCCACCTACCCAACCCCCCCAATGTACAGTTCCCCCCCTCAAATTTTTAGACCTTTTTTTTTATCCACTTCTTCTCCTTATTTTTTCTATTTTTCTCCCATCCCAATTTTGCCTCGCCAATTCTCCCTTCAATTCTCCCCTCCCCTCCCCTCTCTCGAACGTTGCTAGACTATGCCTCCCACTGGTCGGCTGCAGTGAGGACCAAGCCTTGCATCACGTGTCCCCTCCGGTACACGAGGAGGCAGCTGTCGCATCTTTTCACCTGAACAGCGCGATCTCTCTGTGGCGAGGAGTAACGCGTGGGAGGCTCACGCTGCCCCCGATACTTCCTGATTCTGCTGTACAGGCGCACCAACCGACCTGTAGGAGTCGCTGTCCACAACGTCCAATCCCCACCCACCGGCTTTCCCACCCCTAACATTGCCAATTGTGTTAGTATGAACGACCAGCCAAGCCGGTAGCAACGCCGAGAGCTGGGCTCGAACCCAGCATATCCTGCGTTAGTGGCGAGCGCCTTGCCCACTGCGCCACTTAGCTAACCATGTGTCTGTCCCAAATGTGGGAAATTATTATCAGGCTTGAGAAGATTCAGTGACGTTGCTCTTATTATTTACCTTATTGGGGACATTGATCTAAGTTAAAAGTTATTATTAAATGTTATTAGGTACACTCATTATCAATATAGAATATGGAGTATGAGTTATGACATTATGTAAGTTCATTCAGGCCTCCCCTTAGTTTAGTGGTGTGTCTGTGTCAAGGCCAAGCAGCTGTACAGTTCCTGTCCAATTATCTAGCGGTCTCAGTCAATGAGTCAACTAAATGTCCCCATTGGAAGGGTGTAGGCGAACGACTTATAAATTGAACCAAAGAAACAATTTGGACTTTGTAAGAATGTTCATTTATTGGGACTCCATGTCCAAACATTCCGTTATTACTGAGTTGCCATAATCACCAGGTGGTCAATTAAGCAAGCAGTTAACTTGTAGCTGGTAGTTAGTAGCAGCTTACATTCAAGCGTTAGTGGATAATGTCAGTATAGAGGTCGATATGGCATTTGGTAATGTCCAGCAGAGTCGACACGGATAACACTTTGTTGATAGTCAGGTTACAGTTAGTAACTGTCAGCGTTTGGCATTGGATAGTAGCATTTAGCAACTGCCAGTAGTCGATAGCATTTAGTCAGTAGTCAACGTGTAGTCAACGTGTAGTCAGCGTTTAGTCAGCAACGTACATTCCAACGTCAGATTATTTACCTATACAAAGGAAAGGAAATAAGCGGCATTAATTAGTAACTAGTGTAGTAAATTCCCACAGACTTCCTACAATAATTTGAGGTTATTGTAGTACAATACAATGAGATTGATTATCTGGAAGGAGGAGGAAAGATTCATACTTGATAGAATGGTTGGTCTCCTCATCTGGCTTAATGCAGATGAAGAATAAAACGTGTACGCCAGACAAACCAGAATTGTAGTTCAACTCAGCTGATTTATTTGATCAGAGCCAGGAGTCCAAGGTGAATAGAAGGTTGACTTCTACATACAACAGATGATCAGAGAATATTTAACAGCTGTCTGTTGTACAGAAATATCACAATCAGGTTTGCATCTCAAACCTAAATACTGCACATCAAACAGTCACTTGGTTAACATAATTTGAACATACATGGTTTACTGTACACATTATACATGAGTAAATCTGGTTTACAGATCAGGGATCTGTACAACATTACTCTAATCTATAAACAACCATTTGGTGTTTCCCATGATTTTACTCACGTAAAATGCAATCAGCTCACAGTTGTTTCTGGGTGGTTTCGAAGCGGTGGGGGAGCCCCCAGACCCCCTTTGGGTGGATCCGGCCTGAGAGCTCCTGAATAACCCTATGTAGGGCCTTATATCCTATCATTTCTAGCCAATAATACATATGGCTGGTCCAATCCAGCGTCCTCTTGTGGGGGTTGATCTCTTGTGGGGGGTGTCCTTGTGGGCGCTGGCAGCCCCCCCCCTGGGGTTGTGGCGACGTTGATGGGACAGAGACAGAAGGGGCCCATCGGTGGCCCACGTCCGTGTGATCTTTTGCTGAGATGAAGGGACCTGGCTTGTCTCACGAGGGGGGGTGTGACATGATCGCTTTAACCCTTTGGTATGGCTATAGATGTCTAATATCATCCAAGTACAGTCAGTGCTTTCTAAGACTGATACCAGACATCATATGAGACCTTTTGATACTAAACAGTTGATTAATCGATTACTTTGTTTGTGAGTTAGTGTCCATGCTTCAACAAGTCTAAACTGGTCTGCCCTGTGGTCAACCCAGCTGTCTCTTGATCAGCATTTACATACAGTCAGTTCGAGAAGGTGTCGTTTGTTCTCTAATTTAGTCATTGCTTGAGTGGGGGTTGAAATAACTGTTGCAGCTGTTATCTGATGCAGCTGTCTCAACTGACAGTTGAGACTGTTTAGCCACTGAGTCCACTCTGCTATTGAAAGGTACATCTGGCTTTACATTTATGGTTCTCTAATTTATTCACACATATTAATTATGAAATTCAACGTCAATATTTACCACATTTCCCCACTTTGACAATTCTCATTGTCACATACTGTATATTGACTTGATTTTCTATACATACTAACCATACAATATAATAATAAAAATAATTTTTTCTTCAAATTTCTCAATTTTTCTTTTTTCTCATATTTTTTCTTTTTCATTATTCTTTGGTACATATCATCAATTAGTTTCTTCTTGTCTTCTTCTTTTCTCCCCCACATTCCCCTGACTATGGCCCCCTCCCGGGGAATCCTGGTGACCCCTTCATCCAGATCCCCAATTAACCTATGCTGCCTTAATGAAACAGTGTTTACCACCTACTATCATCAGGCTTTGTTCCTCTGGGCTCACAGCCAGAGGCTTATTTGTTGAAAACAATTAAAACAATGTAATCTAAACATTACACATTAAAGTAAAACACAATTTTTTTAAATTATGGTATCCGTTGACATGATCTGTGGAGACACAGAGATTATTCTTCATTCTTTCATACATTTTGCTTCTCCTCTCCTGTTAATTCCTTTTCCAAGTCAGCCCAATCACATTTTGCATAATCAACTCAGTTGGTCTTCTCACCTCTCCCCCCTTTTATGAACATCCCTATGGACATAAACCTTACCACCTCTGCGCACAGACGGACAGGGAGGGAGGAGCATCACGCAAGGGAAAAAAAATTTTTCACCATGTCGGCCATAACCTACACCTTACTTTTTACTCTACCTATGTGTATGTGTTTCGTTTAGTACTCTCGCGTTGTGTCATAATCTATATCAGTCGTTACCGTTCAGTCACTTCCCGTCCAACATACCAACCAATCACACAGAGGCCCTTGTTCAACGCTTTGGTTGCACAGTCTCCGACCGTTTTCGCCCCCCCCCCCCTTCACCCCATGTCGGCCAGCCTCAGCTGAAGCCAACGTTTTTAGGCCTGGACCTCGTCATATTCTGTCCCATGACTGTATTTCCATGGATCTACAGACGAACGACTCCGTCAGTCTGGAGGTATGTCTCAACCTCCGGCCTTTGTATTCGGGGCTTATATTGAAGGAGGGGTAGAGTCCCAAGCGACCTCTCTTCATAATCCAACAATCTCCCACAGGAACTGACTGAACGGGTCACACCATCGTGTCATAATCTAATGAAATGTATTCCTACACATTTTCCCCATGATCCCCCCACTTGTGATGGTCCATCCTCCCTCTCCGACTGAACTGCAAGGGAACAAAAACACAGAACAAATTTTCCTTATACAATATGTCAAATATTTCTCAAGAGACGCCAAATGGTTAATCATTATGCAAAACGTAATGGGACCACTTAACTGCCATTGATCTGTCCCAATGTATCCTCACGCTTCAACCGTCCTCTCACCAGATCATAGAGAAACAACAAACAAAACGCAAATAATCAAAAAAACATTCCAACAGATGTGAAAATCAAATGAAATTAACCAGCTCCAACCGCAGACCACCTTAATGGTTATTTAGAAAGAAAAGAAAAGAAATCAAAACTCTACATCCAAAGATTAAAAAATAGAAAATAACTCTAAAAATCTAATCCAATTCCTCATCCAATTGATTACACAAACACAGATATATCATACTTAAACCCATTTTGTTATTCTTAAGACCAGTTTCACCTTAAGTGAAAGCTAAGTTGCGTGTGTGCATGCATGTGTGACCAAATTGTGTGAATGTGTGTCTGTGTGTGTCTGTGTGTGTGTGTGTGCGTGTGTGTGTGTGTCTGTGTGTGTGTGTGTGTGTGTGTGTGTGTGAATGTGAATGGGTGTGTGTGTGTGTGCCTGTGTGTGAATGGGTAGACAAAGCCTCCTTGCCCCCATCCCCCGCTCAATTATTCACTGAAGGACATCTCAATCTCACACATACATACAAAAATTAAATTTAAATAAAAAATACCATCTGTACCAGCTCAACCAAAATTACGAGCTCCAGTAATCATTCATATTATAAACATATATTTCTCTCATACACTCGTTAATCAACCACAGACCGACAATGGGTTAGTTCCCCTGCGCTCATCTCTTCTACTCTCTCATCTTGCTACACTCATCCCTGGCTAATACAATTCACACTTTCTCACCATACAGTTCTCACTGTATCTTCTACTCCTCACATCCAGAGGAAGTCTGGGAACCCCCTCAGCGATAGACCCCAAAACATACCCAGTGTCCTGAGAGCCAAAGCTAATCCTTCTAACCAAACAGGTAGCCCCCCAATGTAATTAACCTCATCTGAGCTGGCTATCCTAATTCAATTACTGTGCTCACTCCTCCATCAGCTGTGTCCTGTATTAGCACGCTTCCTGTCTCAACATTTCCCCTGTCATAAAAATAACTGCCAACTGTTCTCTCACTCTACAACTGTCTCCTGCATCTTCACCTCTGACCTCTCTCTCCTGTTGCATCTAATCTCACGTCATCCTGTCATAAAAGAACAAACAGCCATTGTAAACAACAGCTGTACATCCTGACCCCCCTTGGGCCTATTGGCCCGCCTCAAAAGGATTCCTACCCCCCTGGGTAATACAACCCTTCATCTGTAAATCATTAAACGGTTAATCACACTTCTCATCTTCCCAGAGGCAAGCGCCCCCAGGTTTTTGAATTAATCACACATTCCCAGGGAGAAGGCCAACCCCCTCCCCAGCGTATAAAATTATTAAGGATTAATAAAACACTCATGTCAAAATTTGTCATCTTCAGCAAGCCTCCATCAATAAATTATCCTACAAGTCGAAGGCTTGTGTCAACACTTTAACACTATATCAAAGATTTTAACAATCTAAAACAAGCATAAACACATGTCCTAACCATATCAACAGTGTATTAAAGATTTAACAATCTAAAACAAGCATCAGTAAATTATCCTGCTTCACAACCGGGCTTGTATCAAATTCCACTACAAAAACATTTAGTAAATAATATAAACATTATCCTATTTAAATCTCCAGTGTTATTAAAGCTATAACAAGTATCAACCTCTGACATTTCAACATCAATGCATTCCATACAAGCATCTTAATACAAGCTACATAAAACAAAGCATCATTATTCCTAGCATACAATTGTACATGTTACACAAATTTAAAAAACTGGAAATGTCCATCAACTCTAATTATCATACATGTAGGCATCCTCCATCTCAGCATAACTTTTATAGTGGTTAGTCCTAAATTGATTTTACTGCAAGCAACATGTAACTTTAGTGTAGAGCCATTTTCCAAATTCAGCCCATAGCTACTCTCAATTTCAACACGGGTGACTGAATTTGCAAATCTGGTATGTAGTTGTAGCAGTACTGACTGACTATCTGATGAATTGAAACTGGGGGACCCTGATGTAAACAAGACAAAAGTCTTCCTCTGGTCTGCATCCCCTCAACAATTGTGTGTATTGAGCTGTACATATTTCTAATCAATCCCTATACATGTTACACCTCTTCCCCTGCTTACACAAAAATACAATGCACAATATACAAACACCGCCATATTACATAATGCAGAATATCCTCTTACCCGTTTCTATCCCCTGAGCGAACTATTCCGAATGCACGAGACCCCATCCACGTTGTACCGCGCATGCGCAGTGGCAACCGAAGCGGCCGTTAACGTTGCTATGACAACCAAGGTCTGCCACGACAACATAATAACATGCCCCGATATTCATAATCTGCCACGACATTTATCACGTTTCTTTACCCCTTCCCCAACATCTTTCTCAAAACTCGAAACGTAACATATGCCGCCCCCCAAACGCCACAAAACAACGGCATGCAAGCTAACTAGCTTTAGCCAGCTCTAATGCGACGTTCAAGGCCCTCACGGGAGCCGTGCCTTTCAAGATCCGTTCATCCACGCAATTCGCTCAGTACCATCCAAAGCATAAACAATTCACACAAGCTTAAAATAGCCAACCACTCTAACAGAAAATAATTTTTAAAACATTTACACCAACCAACGCCGCACACATAGTTCAACACGAACCCTTTCTCCTACCTTCTCCGCCTCACTCCATAGCACCGCGAACGTTACATACTCTCCACAACACCATGACGTCACCAAGCAGCGAATCCTTAATATCATTTACCACGTTACCGCATTAATAATAACCCTCAAAACGGCCACAATTTTGCCACCCTGCGTCTCAACCGCCTCTTACTTGTAATCGCCGCCACAGTGTTTAATCAATTCTCTCATAACGCCATCGTAACGTCCCCAGCTTCACAGCGGACTTTTCCACAGAGCTAGCCAGCTAGCCCCAACCAACAGCAGGGACTCGCCTCAAACATAATATGTCCGTTGGTCATTAAAATATCATAACAAAACCATTAAGTACTTATCAGTCAGTTCGACCGAATCGTTTTTGTATCACAGCGAACGTAATTAATCAACAGGCCGGTTTCGCTCAAGCTTAAAAAGGATACTATGCCTAAGGACGGCAAATATATCTACATTTAATTTGTGCTATAATCCTACCATACGCACCCTGAACACGCCGGCACCCTACATTTCCATTAATTACTACGTTTTAATCCTGCAATCGCACAGACCCCTGCGCTGATCATGCCAGGGCCTAACAATCTTTCACCATACTTGACTTTACATGTTCTGAAAAAGTAACAGAACCCTTAGCCCGATGCATTTATGCCCATACTGACCCGTCACTCACGGTCCCCGTCCCGCTATCTGTGACTACAAGCAGGGACACAATGCACCTTGGACCCAGCTCCCCTTCCATTTCAGAACAGTCAAATCTCCTCGTCTTACCTGCGCCCTCTTCCTGAGAATAATTTTAGGGCAATTACATACTCAGAACGCGCCCCTGTCGTATACAACAGAATAACCGTGCTTCCTAGCAAGAAAAGCCTTTTACCTGCCGTCATGCGACGCTATCTTCCTTTACAACATGACCAGATAGTCTGTGCGCCACCACCCTTCTTGGTGCAACTCCCCCGTATAGTTCATAAAGTACATTCCATACGAGTTAACTAACCCCCGTGGCCCGCTGGGCCGAGACCGGCCTCCTGTGTCTGAATGAACACACAAACACAAAAAGCCTACGTTTGCATGTTCACTGCACAACAAGCGCGATCGTCATACCTCCGGACACACAAGCTAAGACACCGCAACCCCCAACCCTGCATGCAGACGCCATATTCACCGCGGGCCCCAAACAGTGGCGTACACAACCAACCTCCATCCTGCTCCTCTCCCTCCTCCATTCAGACAACAAGCCCATCGTTAATCACTTCAAACGCAGCAACACCCCAGCTCTTCGCCCCGTGTCCCCAACACACAGCAAGATCCAGATATGATACATATTACAAGACCCTACCGCACCTTTCCAGGGGGAGACACAAAGGGTAGGGCAGCACGGCACCATTTCTGTAGTAAATTCCCACAGACTTCCTACAATAATTTGAGGTTATTGTAGTACAATACAATGAGATTGATTATCTGGAAGGAGGAGGAAAGATTCATACTTGATAGAATGGTTGGTCTCCTCATCTGGCTTAATGCAGATGAAGAATAAAACGTGTACGCCAGACAAACCAGAATTGTAGTTCAACTCAGCTGATTTATTTGATCAGAGCCAGGAGTCCAAGGTGAATAGAAGGTTGACTTCTACATACAACCGATGATCAGAGAATATTAACAGCTGTCTGTTGTACAGAAATATCACAATCAGGTTTGCATCTCAAACCTAAATACTGCACATCAAACAGTCACTTGGTTAACATAATTTGAACATACATGGTTTACTGTACACATTATACATGAGTAAATCTGGTTTACAGATCAGGGATCTGTACAACATTACTCTAATCTATAAACAACCATTTGGTGTTTCCCATGATTTTACTCACGTAAAATGCAATCAGCTCACAGTTGTTTCTGGGTGGTTTCGAAGCGGTGGGGGAGCCCCCAGACCCCTGGTTGGTTCCGGCCTGAGAGCTCCTGAATAACCCTATGTAGGGCCTTATATCCTATCATTTCTAGCCAATAATACATATGGCTGGTCCAATCCAGCGTCCTCTTGTGGGGGTTGATCTCTTGTGGGGGGTGTCCTTGTGGGCGCTGGCAGCCCCCCCCCTGGGGTTGTGGCGACGTTGATGGGACAGAGACAGAAGGGGCCCATCGGTGGCCCACGTCCGTGTGATCTTTTGCTGAGATGAAGGGACCTGGCTTGTCTCACGAGGGGGGGTGTGACATGATCGCTTTAACCCTTTGGTATGGCTATAGATGTCTAATATCATCCAAGTACAGTCAGTGCTTTCTAAGACTGATACCAGACATCATATGAGACCTTTTGATACTAAACAGTTGATTAATCGATTACTTTGTTTGTGAGTTAGTGTCCATGCTTCAACAAGTCTAAACTGGTCTGCCCTGTGGTCAACCCAGCTGTCTCTTGATCAGCATTTACATACAGTCAGTTCGAGAAGGTGTCGTTTGTTCTCTAATTTAGTCATTGCTTGAGTGGGGGTTGAAATAACTGTTGCAGCTGTTATCTGATGCAGCTGTCTCAACTGACAGTTGAGACTGTTTAGCCACTGAGTCCACTCTGCTATTGAAAGGTACATCTGGCTTTACATTTATGGTTCTCTAATTTATTCACACATATTAATTATGAAATTCAACGTCAATATTTACCACACTAGATATATGAATTAAAGGATAATTGCGGATATTAACGGTGCATACAATGCAACGTACCGTTGGCCAGTCAGTTCGCCCACAGGGCTTTTCACCTTACAGCCTATGGTCAAGAGTGTCAGCAGAGACAGCTTACCTGTCCAGAGTCACAATACGCGTTCCAAAGTGCGTCCACTAGGCGGCACCAGACAACAACTAACGCATGCAATAAATGTTACTTATGATAATAAAGATAATAATAATAATGAACATATTGGGAAAAACGTCGGATAATTCTCCACCTCCGACTTAGTTTTCTGACCGTCAGGCTCATAAAACTACCCAAACTATACAAGGTGTTCACCGGTCTATATTATTATTATTATTTTACAGGGGAACAAAGAACTAAACTATGCCCCATTTACGGTGGTAGCTCAACGGCTCTCGCGGAAACTACGCAGGTTACGTCGGCATCGGGCGATTCTTGACGTCCTCAATCATGCCAGAAACAGGCGACTTTCGACGTCCTTCTTTGTGCCAGAAACAGGCGACTTTCGACGTCCTTCTTTGTGCCAGAAACAGGCGACTTTCGACGTCCTTCTTTGTGCCAGAAACAGGCGACTTTCGACGTCCTTCTTTGATCATTGTTCCTCGAATGGTAGAAGTACCACCAACCTCCTGACGTCCCTGTGGAGGACGGTGGTGGGGCACACCCCGACGTGACGGTCACGCTTGGGATGACCGGCGGTAACGGGAAGGCTATGACAAGTCCTTACTTCCACGTCCCTGATGACACCCTTCGGGTCAGGGTGAGTCTTTGTCACTCGGCCCAGTCGAAACTGGCCTCTGAGTGCGTTCTGGTCCGCAAGCCAGACCAGGTCTCCTTCTGCAACATTCCTAGCGGGAATGTGCCACTTTTTTTCGGACGAAGAGTTCTGCTCCCGCCAGCTGGCTCCATCGTTTCCAGAACCTGTCCACTTCAATCTGGATTGCTCTCAGACGGACGAAGGGGTAGCTAGCGGACTCGAAACCTCTGGGATCTCCACGGGGCCTTGCACGTCCCATTAGGAGAGTGTTGGGAGTGATGACCTCAATGGTGCCATCCCAAAGCTGGGCATTGGCGCCAATAGGCCTCTCATTTGATAGATTGGCAGCAAGGTATAGGAGGGTTTGGAACTCCAGGGCCGTAAGGCTCCCTTCTTTGCCTAAGTGTAGCACTTGTGTCACCCACTTGTAACAGCTGTTCGCCACAGGCACAGTTCTAGGTACGAAATGAGAAGAGGAGTAAATATGCACAATATAAGAACAGTGATCAGAGACAGAGTTATAATAATAACCGGAATTTTTTATTTGCGTGCTAGCTAGACATACAGACATATAGTAGTTCAAGGTAGTAGTTGTTTGAAGTATCCCTTTTAGGTTCTTTCTGTAACCTCTCCTTTAAGGAGGGTTAGTTCGATATCAAGTCCTAGATTGATTAAATCAATACATTAGGTTTGGTTCAGTTTCAGACGTCTCTGAGGTTATCTCTAGCTAAGCTAGATTCAAGGTTGGATATTAAACGTATCCCTTTTATCATCAGTAAACTCTATTTTAGTTTATCATTTCACCAGGTAGGTGTTTAAACATATTAATTTAAACCTTTAAATGTGCAGGAACGCAAGTACCTTAACAGGTGAAATGCTCCTTTAAACTCTTCCTTGGAAGGTGTAACACAACAAAAGTACCATTTGGAATATTCTAGGTTAGGGGAATGCAAATACCATTTTAGGTGAAGTTACCCTTTAACCTTCTTCCCTTACATGAGAACCATCAGTGGTTCGAGTAGCAAATTAAATCAAATCAAATACAAAAATACAATATCAAAGTAACAAAACAAGCCTTGGAATGTCCTTGTGCTCTTGTTCAATCAGTTCAAGTTCTTATGGTTCAAGTTCTTATGGTTCAAGTTCTTTCAGTTCAAGTTCTTATTGTTCAAGTTCTTATAGTTCAAGTTCTTATGGTTCAAGTTCTTTCAGTTCAATCCTACCAGACTGTTGAAGCAACAGGGATTGTGCAACAGGGGTATTCGAATCAGGCTTGGATTAGCCTTGAGCTATATCAGAGGTTCAATGGGTTGGATCGCCATCTTGTGTCATCTAGCACACCGCCTCTGTCCCTCATGGGCACACGTGGAGATGGATGGACTCCTGGGACTGCTCCCAGAGTAGAATGGAGTGCTGGGGTATCCTATAAAACCTGGCCTGCGTGTTCGCAGACATTCGGAAAATAAAAGCTTATTTACCATTTTTATCAAATCACCATCTTTTCATCTAATTTCAGAATTAATAATCAACCAGGCTATGCTAAGCTACAGCAGGCCGTCTCATCACTGCACGTGGGAATGTACACCTGTCCTATGCTAAGTTAGGCTAAAGTGAGTTAGCATTTGGGACATTCCCCACGTTCATATTAAACTCTCAAAACATTCAAAATGTATATAAATCTTGTTCCTATCATAACAGCATATCAATACAATTATAAGTGCTTCTGAAATGGTTCCTTCCCAGTTTCCATTTAACCATATTGAGCTTGGGGCAATTCGTGTATGACTCAGACTGAAGCTAAACTAACGTTATTAGCATTGTAGCATGAAGCTAACACTCGACAATTGAATAGCACACAATATTGATTTAACTCACCAAAACCGCAGCTACAGCTACTTTACTGCAACGCTTCTTCGGTTTTGCAACTGGGGGAATCTTCTATAACTGTTTGATAACTGGTTTTATCATACTATTTCGTCTGGTTATCCAGCAACGTTATCATGCGTGTTGTATCGACGGGGATCTGTCTGCATCTGCGCAGTAGCAAGACTCGCGCTGAGAGCAAAGCGTGGCTGTCGTGACGTCTACCTTACTCACGTCATCACGTGAATTAAAGGGGCAATCTGTAATTTAAAGGGCTTGGTACTCAATAATATCATCAATGTTCTTACATAATATACTTTAACTGCTTATGTTGTTATCCAATAGCATTAACTATTCAGGTCCTTATAACTTAAATAGGTACGTATCTGAAACCTGGGTTACATAAGCTGCTCAGTGCTCTTTTCAATACTCGCACAGCTGCTTCAGCCGCGCCATTCATATGAGGAGAGTCAGCGGGGTGGAACACACAAGTCCAATCTGTTCCAGACTCTGCGGCTTTCTTCTGTACCTTGTTATTGTCGATATTCGCTAGGAACTTGTAAAGTTCTTCCAGCGCTGGCTTTGCTCCCACGAAATTAGTCCCCTTATCGGACCAGAGCTTCCTGGGATGGCCTCTCAATGCAGTGAAGCGTTGGAACGTCTTCAGGAAACCTTCGGCCGAGAGGTCTTCCACTATGTCGGCATGTATCGCTCTGGACGCCATGCAGCAGAAAACTACGCCCCAGGCTTTCTTGCTTGTCCTCTTTTTCACTGAGTCTTTGATCGTGTAGGGACCAAAGAGGTCTAACGTTGTATACTCTAATGTGCGGCCGGCTCTGTGCGCTCCGGGGGGAGTTCGCTCATGATTTGACGGCACATTTTCGCCTTGTTCTTTCGGCAGTGTATACACGAATCAATCGTACTTCGGGCTACTCTTGGCCCTTGCACAATCCAGGCCTCGTCTCTCATGCGCAAGAGGGTTCCTGCAATGCCCTCATGGTTTGCCCTGTGGGCTTCCTCTGCCAGGAGGATGCTGACCCATTCCCTGTAGGGAAGTAAGGGCACCCCAGGCCATTCCTTGGCCATGGCTTGAACTCTGCTGTGGCACAGTAAGAGTTTGGAGTCCTCCTCTTTGTGGACCACGAGTCTGTCCAGTGTGGTCACGGGGAACTCCGCGCCTTCCTGTGCGGCCACTAGGCATAGTTCCTTGAATGCGCTTCGAAGTTCCTTTACTGTTAATGCCTCCCACTTTACCAATGTGCGGGTTGGCAAATGTGCTTTTGTCGCCTGGGCTTTCCGGGTTTTTACTGTCGCCCATAACTTTAGTGCCCTTCTGGTGAAGCCGACGACGCAGCAGAGTGTCTTAAGAGAGCTGTATCTTTTCGGGTTTATCTGGCCTATGAGAGCCCCGCCTAAAAGTTTGTCGGAGGTTCTGTTTGGCGAGACAGTGACATCTGGTTCTTCTTTTATGGCTGTTGTCTTTTCTTCCCCTGAGCTGGCAGGGGAAGGCATTGTCTTTGCTTGTGCTCTTGTGATAGTAACTGTGAAGGCTTTTCTTTGAAGCCTACCTACCGCGTGTCTCGCAGCGGTAGCTACCTCTGAGGCTGATTTCTTTGGCCATTCCTCTTCGGGGTAGGTGAGGAAATCAGGGCCGCGTTGCCAAGCAGAGTCCTCTCCGAGTAGCTCTGGGGAGCAGCGGCCTCTTGTGACCAGGTCAGCAATGTTGCGTTCTCCTGGTATCCACCACCAGTCAGCTATGGGACCAGCCTTCTGGATCTCTCCAACCCGATTCGCGAAGAACGTCTGGAATCCATAGCTTTCTCTTCGGATGGCACCTAGCACCGTCTGACTGTCGACGAAGTGGAACCATCTCTCCACTTTGATTCTTCCATGTTTAAGTACGTACTTTTTTAGGCGGGATGCGAACACCGCCCCACAGATTTCCGCCTTCACTGGGTCACCTCTAAAGTCAAGAGGGGCCAGTTTCGCTTTTGACTCCACTAGCCGGGCGACTGCTCCCCCGGACGTCTCCCACCGCAGATATAGTACTGCGCCATAGGAATCACAACTCCCGTCTGAGAACCTGATCCCCCATGGCTTGCCCAACCAGCCGGCGGGCGTGATACTTCTCGGGAATGTGACATGGCTCAGGCGAGCATATTCTTTGAACAGCTCCACCGCTTTCTCTCGGAGCTCCTCTGATAGTGGCTGGTCCCAAGTGTCCTTGGTCATCTTTTCAGCCTCCTGGAATGCTCTTCTTCACTAGGATCACTCCCTTCTGCTTGAGTGGAGTTGTGAGACCAATCGGCTCATACAGTCCTGCGACTTGGCTGAGTAGGACTCGGCGCATCAGAGGGTTAGGCGTCATCTCTATGATAGATCTGCTTCCATCCTCATCTTCTGCCTCCTCCGGGAAAAGTTGATGGATGACATCACGAAGAGCTTGTCTTCATGGACAATGTAGCCGTCTCCCAAAGCCTTGTTATCCTCTTCCTTGAGTTGGTTCAGTAGAACTAGTGTCTCTGGCTTGGTCTTCAGGGCTTCATGCCTCCCACTGTGACCATATCGGACCCTGTCTTCAAGATGACTTCGACCCCCTTCAGGATCTCTTCCAGTCTGTGTGAGTCATTGTGCGACACGAGGAGATCTTCTACGTAGCTGTTTTCCACTATGACAGTTCTTTCATCAGTTAGATGGGAGAAGCGAGGAAGGTATGCGGTCTCTCGCATAGCAACTTGGGCAATACATCCGGCCGGCTTGTCTCCCATATTCACCCTGACAATGGCGTAATCTTCTATCTCGTCTTGCGGGGAGTCTCTCCACAGAAAGCGATGTACATGCACCTCCTCCTCTTCCAGCCACACTGAGTTGTACATCTTTTTGATGTCACTGATGGCTGCATGTTCTCCTTCCCGGAATCTGAGGAGTACCGCTCGGATTGGGTTCAGCACAGCAGGACCTTTCAGTAGGATGTTGTTCATGCTTACTCCTCTGTACTCTTGGCTGCTGTCCCAGACGATGCGTACTGGAGTGGTGACGGAGTGTGGGTTCGGTGCGGTCAAGTGACTCACGTATCATACTACTCCTTTCCATTGGTCCATCATGGACCTAGTTAGTTTCACCGCAGCTCCTCTCTCCACCATTTAGTGGATTTGCCTGGTATAGGCGACCTTCCATGAGGGGTCTTTCTCGAGGCGCTTCTCTGTCCTGAGGAAGGTTGACTCCACAGCTCGATGGTTGTTAGGGAGTGATGCTGGTTGTTCCTTCCAGGGGTACTTTGCATCCCAGTGGGAGTCCCCACAGAGCAAGTCTTTCTCCCTGAAAGTCAAGCGAGCCTTGATGGTCTCTAGCTTCCTCTCGTCAGCCAGTGTCATCTCCTTTCCTCCAGGAGGACAGTTACTGCAGCGACACCCCCCACAGACGGGGTCACAGGCTGCTCCTATGCTGTCCCATTTCAGCCAGTCGAAGACTTCCTTGTTGCTTGCGGCAGTTACTGCTTCTTTTATGCTTTTCCTCCTGGTGAAGTCCACTGTGAGGTGTTTGCATTCTCTCACAACTGTTGTTCCCATGGAGCGTGCAAAGTGGGTCAATGAATGACGCGTCGTAATTTTTACCTCTTCGAAGAGGTCCGGATGCGCACCGCTCCAAGTTTTGCCCAGTGGGCCGTCCCATAGCACCAGATCACCGGCTCTCTCCATTCTTTGTGGGGCCAAGCAACCTTCTCGATCAATGGTTTCAGGCCGGGTCAATTCTCCTGGCTTGACACATGGGAAAAACAGTTCTAATTTCTTGGAGTCCACGACTCTGTCTACATTGGCGATGTCCTCAAGGCCGTAGCAGAGCATTTCGTGGGCCCTCAAGGTCCCCTTCGGGGTCCATACTTTTATTGTCACCACATACCTCTTGGTATCGACTATGACTGCCATCTTCCCAACACCGTACACGGCCAGTGTGATAGGCTCGCCAGCCAGCCCGAGCCTCTTGGCGGCTCTGTGAGTAATATAGTTGGTGTCGGAGGCAAGGTCCATCAACGCTCCAACACAGTCTCCTCCCCTTGTCGTGACATCCATGAGCATCATGAGGACTGGGTATTCTTTTATGCCGCTTTTGTCCAACAGGGTCTTGCTGGCGCACACTTGGGAGGTTGTTTTGTTCGTGAAGGCTTTCTTGAATGCTTCCATTTGGAGCGTCGACAACTTCAACTCCGTGACAACCTTCTCCTGCTCAGCCGTAAAGCCTCGGAGCCCTCTACGAGCACCGGGCTCATTGGTTGTTTCGCTTCTGCCCCGTGTCTTGGAGCAGAGGAGAAAATTATGGTTGACAGGGCCGCCCCCCTTCACACACTCATCCTTCTTACAGAGGAATCTCTTCTCGCATAGGCCGTTGGCCCCGTGATAAGCGAGGCATTTGGCGCATGCTCTAGCTTTCTTCACCTGGGCTCGTTTCTCAAGCAGTTTAGCCTTCTTGAAGGCCGGGCAGAAGTAAAGTCTTTTTCAATGTGCTTCCTCTCCACACATGGTGCACGAGTCCCTCTGGTGCTCTCTTCTTACTTCGCTCGCTGTTGTTCTGGTAAATGACCGTATGTCACCTCCCCTGTCGCTCAGCCTCTCACGCTGGGTTGGTCTATCGCCAGCGTGGGTAGCTCCGATCTCCAACTGTGCTAGCCTCTCGAGGAACCTTTCCTGTCCTCTCAGAAATGACAAGAGTCTATCGAAGTAACTTGTGGGCGTGACGCCATTTGCGGGGTCACGCTCATAGGAGATCCACTTCTTTCTCATGCCTATAGGCAGTTTTCTCTCTATGGCGGCGACAGTTAGGTGGTTTTTGATCACGTCCTCCATCCCAAGGTCCTTTAAGTCGTACAGTGCGGTTTCCACTGCCTGGACCAGGTCGATCATTGGCCTAGGCTGGTTACTCCGTACTGCAGGCACTTCTTCCAGACCTTTGAGGATCAGACTTGCGGTTGTGCTCCTGTCCCCAAAGCGGTTGTCCAGGAGCCTGAAAACATAGTCCACCGTTCTGCAGCGATCCAGCCTGAGTTTCTTTCTCAGCGGCTCTTCTACGCTGTCCAGCAGGTGATATAACTTGCATACAGGCAATCCTGATGGTTCGGCTAAAGCCTGGAGGTCCTCCCAGTTATCCCGCCAACGCCAATAGGTCCTTCTGTACCCACAGAATTTGGGTAGATTGATGGCGGCGAGCTTGATCCTAGGTCGGGCCCCCTGGTGGTCTCTGTGGTGAGCGAGACCTTCCTGCGTTGCGCCCTCATCACCTGGTGGCGTGGCGCGGTCACCTCGTGACTGAGGCATGATAGTGAGGTTGGCACGCTGGTTAAAATGGGGTTTGCTGCCGGGTTGTCTCACCCGTGGGAGTGAACTCCCTCCGATAGACTTGTGAGGCCCACTCCTTGCGGTCTCTTCTCCAAGCTGGAGGTGGGTGGCGTTAGAGGCCTCCTTGTGGCTCCCGAAAGGTAAGGGAGAGTCTTTGTAAGTGCCCTCTGTTTGACTGCTGTCATGCTGAGGAGATGACGAGTGGATGTGATGGACCACACTTTTGTCGTCGGTGGACGGGGAAGGTTTAGCTTCGGCGGAAAGTTGCAGAACATTGTTTGCAATACCATGTGGGCTGGCCACGTCACTGCCCCTTTCAATGTTGTGTGTCCTTTCCTCTTCTTCATCCTCATAAGCACTTCCAATGTCACCCTTTCCACCAGGTTCTAGGAGGGTCGACCACCTGTCCATTAGTGCTGCTCTTTCCTCGTCCAGGTGCCTGTACCGCTTCTCCAATTCAGCTATGTTGGGACTTGGAAGAATGTATCTCCACTCTCTCACCATCTGTTCGAAGGCGTTGAGTCTCCTCTCCAATTTGTTCCCCTCCAACGCTCTCTTGTCTTTGGGTGCCCATTGGGTGCTGAGTCTCTTTGTCTCTTCCAAGGCCTCCTCGAACTCCACTTCAAGGGGGCCTAACTTTGGCTGCACGAAGCGGGACCATACCTCTGAGAAGATCCTCTTCTCCAGTGCCGCTTTCCTCTGCTTGCTCGCGTTTTTCTTTGCTGTTGCGTCGGCTATCACGGTAGCATGTGCGGTTCCGTCTGCCTCCTCCAATGCTCCAACATAGTCTCCCGTCGTGTCAACGAGCTTCGCAAACTCTACTTGAAGAGCTTTCTTGTCGTTGACGAGCTCCGCTGGCAATGCGTTGTCAACATTGTCTGCCACCTGGTTGGCTCTCCTTGTGAAAGCTGTCTGCGCCGCAGTACACCTCTTCTTTAGCTCCTCCACATCTGCACCCTTCATCTTGTCCCAGTCAGCCGTTGCCCCAACTGGAGCTCCTTTTGCGGCTGAGTCACTGGTTGCAGGCAGCAGTAAAAAATGGAGTCAACAGTCAGAAGCACAGTTGTACAGTTGGCGTGTAGCAGTATGATTACAATGACACTGTCCCCAGCAGGGGTTAATGAAGGGACTGTATGGTGGGTCAAACGTCGCTTCACTTAACTCACTTGCAACTTGTGGTACAGTCCACAATGTGAGTGAGCAAATAGGAAAGAGTTGGTGAGCACCGTTACAGCTCCTGGTTAATTCATCAATAGTACAGTTCACAATGTGAAGGAGTAATTCGAAGACGGTAGGATGAAACGTAGTTACTTTAGGTCAGTTCATCAATAGTACCGTTCACGGCATGAAGGGGTGATTCAAATATACTATGTCATAGTGGTACTTTGAAGCATAGCCAAAGCGTAGGTGTATCAGTAATAATGTTCACGGCGTTAGAGCAATAATATAATTAATAGGTTCAGCACAGCCAAGGCATAGGTGTATCAATGATAATGTCCACAGCGTTAGAGCAATAATATAATTGATAGGTTCAGCACAGCCAAGGCATAGGTGTTTCAATGATAATGTTCACGGCGTTTAGAGCAATAATATAATTGCTAGGTTCAGCACAGCCAAGGCATAGGTGTATCAATGATAATGTTCACGGCGTTAGAGCAACAATATAATTGCTAGGTTCAGCATAGCCAAGGCATTGGTGTATCAATGATAATGTTCACGGCATTAGAGCAACAATATAATTGCTAGGTTCAGCATAGCCAAGGCATTGGTGTATCAATGATAATGTTCACGGCGTTAGAGCAATAATATAATTGCTAGGTTCAGCATAGCCAAGGCATTGGTGTATCAATGATAATGTTCACGGCGTTAGAGCAACAATATAATTGCTAGGTTCAGCATAGCCAAGGCATTGGTGTGTCAATGATAATGTCCACTGCGTTAGAGCAATAATATAATTGCCTGCGTTGATGCTTGGCTGGTCGGTATCGTTATACAACGAGCAAAGCCTATTGCCGTGGTAAAGTCATTTAGCTAGCCAGGCTAGCCTCTTTCCCTGGTTGGCAAGCAGCTAGCAGGATTAGCATTCTTTGGCTAGCAGAGTTAGCATTGGTTGGCTAGCGGCTAGCAGCAAGCATTGGTTGGCTAGCGGCTAGCAGCAAGCATTGGTTGGCTAGCGGCTAGCAGCTAGCATTGGCTGACTAGCGGCTAGCAGGATTAGCGTTCTTTGGCTAGCAGAGTTAGCATTGGATGGCTAGCGGCTAGCAGTTAGCATTGGATGGACTACGGCGATTCCACCACTTCAAGCAGTCAGCATGTGGGCGGAATACGGCGATTCCAACCCAGAAAGCAGTCAACATCAACGGTATCACTTCCCTTGAGCTGACTGCGTCTTCTCGATGTGCCCCGTCGTGTGTATCCCTCCATCCTGGTTCCACCTTGACGCTGAGGTGGTATCTCACGCGGGCACATCTTTCTGCGTTCCGTCCATCCCGTCTCGTGGCGGGGCGCGTACGGTAAATAATTGTCCAATTATCTAGCAGTCTCAGTCAATGAGTCAACTAAATGTCCCCATTGGAAGGGTGTAGGCGAACGACTTATAAATTGAACCAAAGAAACAATTCGGACTTTGTAAGAATGTTAATTTATTGGGACTCCATGTCCAAACATTCCGTTATTACTGAGTTGCCATAATCACCAGGTGGTCAATTAAGCAAGCAGTTAGCTTGTAGCTGGTAGTTAGTAGCAGCTTACATTCAAGCGTTAGTGGATAATGTCAGTATAGAGGTCGATATGGCATTTGGTAATGTCCAGCAGAGTCGACACGGATAACAGTTTGTTGATAGTCAGGTTACAGTTAGTAACTGTCAGCGTTTGGCATTGGATAGTAGCATTTAGCAACTGTCAGTAGTCGATAGCATTTAGTCAGTAGTCAACGTATAGTCAGCGTTTAGTCAGCAACGTACATTCCAACGTCAGATTATTTACCTATAGAAAGGAAAGGAAATAAACGGCATTAATTAGTAACTAGATATATGAATGAAAGGATAATTGCTGATATTAACGGCACATGCAATGCAACGTACCGTTGGCCAGTCAGTTCACCCACAGGGCTTTTCACCTTACAGCCTATGGTCAAGAGTGTTATTTAAATAGCGCGACGCGACGGCACAGAGACAGCTTACCTGTCCAGAGTCACAATACGCGTTCCAAAGTACGTCCACTAGGCGGCAACAGACAACAACTAACACGTGCAATAAATGTTACTTATGATAATAAAGATAATAATAATAATGAACATATTGGGAAAAACGTCGGATAATTTTCCAGTTCCCTAGTTATCTCTGGGCCAGTGTTGGATTGGCCACCGACCACATACGCCTATGGACAGAGCAGAGCATAAGAAGGAGGGCTATGGCATTAGCTCTCTCTCTCTTTCCGTGTCTCCTTTCTGATGGGACTCCAATCTCTTGGTCTGGAGTCACACGTCCTCTATCTGTCTTTCTGGACTTCTATCTTTAATCTCTCTTTTCTCCATCTATTCTCTTATTTCCTACTATACTTCTCTATCCCCTTCCTGGTTATTCTGTCGTCATATCTTCTGTCATGTCATTAAAGTCTTTTTAAGTGTTCCATGGACCACCCTACTGTATGTAATTATGATGTCATTCTAATTCTGATCCTTTTAATAAAATACAAGACATATTGTTGAACTCTTTTCCCTGTGTCTAATATTATATATCCTTTTGTCCTGATTCGAGGAGCAAATAAAATTACCCACACATTCACTCCCTGCACTTTGGTGCGCACTCTACGGGCGTGCAAAAGGCACAGCTGATAATCATCATGCTGATTGTTAAAGTTATGTGATGTATACGATTGCATGTAACTGTCTAACTGTTTCCACAAGAGGGTGCTATAGGCGGAGCTATTGACGCTGGCGCCAAGTAAGAGGGTATTTAAGGGATTGTTCCCTCCCTCTCTGTCTCTTTCCACCTACCTCCCACAGAGAGAAGGTCTCATGTACTGTGTACCAACGTGATAATAAACTACGCCGATTAAAGGCTAAAGTGAGAGGACCTTGTCGTCATGATAAGTTATTGTCGCCCCATAGCCAACATCTGTCAACATGATGGATGAAGACTCACCTGCCATCTAATCACCACACTACAAGATGAAATGCCCTTCGGGGTTGAACGTTCCTCTGTCTCCCGTGTTCTGCATTTGAGCCTACCTGTAACCGGTTCCTAACCCAGATTGCCATCTGTCCACATTGTACCAACACACAACAAAGGAATCTACGTTATGAGGATAATAAAATGGCAAAGTCATTCTTACACAATGATAGAGCCTGAGAGGCATGATCAGACAAGATCAGGGCTTGAAAATAGAGATTTGACAGTAGGTACGTGAAGAGGAAACAAAACAAGCCGTCTTGTGTGAGGAATGCTGCTAGGTGAGTTTGCTCCATTATGATAATTTAGTTCACTACTTATGCTCCTTGCTCCTGTCCACATATTGAAGTATGACGATACATGAATAGGAATCTAATAGGGTCACTGTTTTATTCTATATAAAAAAAAACTCACATCCAAAATGTTTTATCAGGGATTAAGAGAAAGCAACCAGAGACAGCCTATATAAACAGATCACTTTTAATGGGGAAATCCATAACACTAAAGATGGCAGCAACAACAAATCAATTATTCAGAGGAAATAAGTAATTGCGATAACATTTTATGTTGAGTATTATAATTCTAATTTACTGCATTTTTTGTTGAAATGTGTTTTTTTTTTATTATTATTATTATCTTTTCCCCCCTCCTTTTTTTCGATTTTTCTCCCATCCCACTGTTAGTCGTTATGCCAATTCCCAACCCCCTTCCTGGTTGTTGCGCACCCCCCCTACTGTTGGTCCGGGAGGCCGGAGACTGTCACATGTTTTCCTCCGACACATGTGCAGCCAGCCGGCAGCCAGCCTGGCAGCGCAGATTCTCACCGGGAGAGTGTAACGTGTGGAAGGTCACACTACCTTTCTCCAGATACTACCCTCGCTGTGCAGGCGCCCCGACCGAACTGTAGGGGTCACTGTCCACAACGCCCAGGACCCACCCACGGCTTCCCTCCCCCTAACTCAGCCAAACGAGTTAGTATAGCGATAAGCCCAAGCCAAGGCAATGCTGACTCTCCGGGAGTCGAGACCGCAGCCTCTTACATTGGTGACGAGCACAAGAAATGTGGGTTTTAAAGGTGGTGACGTACTTGAAACAGCCTTATTTTCAGCTTGACAACAGAAACCACGAAGATGCTCTTCGGAGTGTGTTTATACTGTTATCTTATCTTATGAGGGTGTTGCTGAAAAAGATAAGTGTGCACAATCATCTTTATCTGATTGTGAAGGTTAAAACAGAAAGAGGACAATGGGTCTCATTCCCCAAAATGTTCCAAAGACTTCTCTTGGAAGACTTATCTTGGAACCGACTGAGACAGAATCAATGACAAGTTCACTCAAGTCCCCAACGTGCTGGTAATATGTCTTAAGTGGCCCAAACGGTTGCACCTGTGACATCTGCTTGGGGAATGGCATTATGTCCCTAACGTGAAAGCGCGTCCCCGTTCAGGTAATTTGCATACAAAACAACGCCTCCAGAGCTCCTTATAAAACAAAGTAATGACGCAGCTATGTGGAAATGGATGCGGAAGTGCCTTGCGAGTCTCGCGTGACCCATCGAAATGAGATTAGATTAATGTATTGTCATCATATATAGTACAGCTCGTGGTGCACCTGCCGCAGCGCACACACACACGCAGTATACTGTAGCCTAGGGCATAATGAATGAACGCAGTATAGGCTTATTATTCCAGTAATGCCTACGGCATAATGAATGAACGCAGTATAGGCTTATTATTCCATTAATGCCTACGGCGTAATGAATGAACACAGTATAGGCTTATTATACCGTTAATGACTTGTTGCATTAGGATTTAGTAGTCTGTACTTATACTGTACGTAGGGCAGAGGCAGAGCATATATATAGTATCTACTAAATCCTAATGAAACAAGTAACTAGAATATATTAAGCCTATACTGTTCATTAGACACGTAGGCCATACTGGCGCACACAAGACTTGTTATGGAATATGAATGCAGTCTATTTCCATGCGATTAGCTTTAGTTCTTATTTATTTATTTATCCACTGTCATTTCAGTGTTGGTGTATAGGCTATATAGTGTATTTCAATATAAGTTTAATTGATTAATGATATATTCGAAGGAATGCAGGTTTATAGCTATATCAAACAAAGGTCTGTCCCATTGTATACCAATCAATGGGATATATTGCATGTTGACCTGCATTCTTCCAAATGTATATAATTAATCATTAAAACAGATGTGTAACAAATAAGAAATACAAATTCCACAGAAGGCATTAAATAATTATTATTTTCAATCATTTCACAATAATTGCATACTTGTGTTTGAATATCTTAGTAATTAAAGTAATTATACATTTGTCCAAAATAACTGGTTCAGATATGGTTAATCCAGCTGCCCTGTGATCAGATGAATCCATATTATTTATTTTTCCTAATGTGTAATTTCTTATCGTACAAATATGGTCATATTTATTTTAATTATGATTAAATAATTTATTCCAAGGAGGCCTGTAGCTTTAACATGAAGGAATCACTATGAGAACACAGTCTGTCAAGTTAATACAATTTTCAATTAGTCAATCAATCATAAGTGTGCTCCTCAGCACTCTTAAATCTGCTCTCTGCCACGCTCAAATCTGATCTCAGGAAAATTTGGGGAATTGCGCTACCAGCCCTAATATGTCTTAAATGGGCAGAAATCTGCCTAAGAGGACATTTTTGGTCGTAAATCCGTTCTGGAATGAGACCCAATGTTTATTGGGAATGGATGGCAAGGCTAGAGAACAGCATTGTTTTAAACAAATAATAATAAATGATTGTGGATTTTAGGAGGTCGGGGCCCAGGTACTACAGCCCCCTCAGCATCGACAGGGCACCGGTCGTGAGAGTGAACAGTTTTAAGTACCTCGGAGTCCACATATCCAAGGACTTGACATGGACCATACACATTGACAGCGTAATAAAGAAGGCACGGCAGCGCCTCTACGTCCTTAGGCGCCTAAGGAGGTTCAGAGTGAGTCCGAAGATCCTTAAGAACTTCTACTCATGCACAATAGAGAGCATCCTGACTGGTAACATCACCTCCTGGTTTGGGAATAGCACCGCACACGACCGCAGCAGACTATAGAGAGTGGCCCGCTCAGCCGAACGCACAATTGGAGGTGGGCTTCCCACTCTCCAGGACATTTATACCAAGCGTTTCAGGGCCAAGGCTGAGAGAATAACCAAATACTCTAGTCACCCAAACAACTGCCTCTTTGAACTGCTGTGGTCAGGCAAGCGCTACCGGAGTCTCATGGCAGAGAGACTCAGAAGGAGCTTCTATCCCCAGGCCATCAGGATGCTCAATGACTCTATGTAACAACCCATCATCTACACTCATTGCACACATATCCACATGCAGACACTCACTTTAAACCTTAACACTCACTTTAGACACTTCAACACTACATTATATTTATCTATTATTTAAAGATATTTGCACTACATTCATACCTCATTTGCACCTTACCTTAAAGTTTTGTACCTCATTGTCTGCATTCGTACCTCATTGTCTGCATTTTTACAAATTTGTACTTGTTGTACTTAGGTTGTACTTTAGATTGTATATTGTATAGTTTTATCCCTCTTCTACTTACTGTATGAAGCACACTCTCAGGGTCTCATACAGAACCAAGCATTTCACCGTAAAGTACTTTATGTATGTGACAAATAATAAACAAACTTGAAACTTGAACTAAATGGCAAAGCCTTTTAGTGGAACAGATGAATTCATCAGGTGAAAAAAGCCAAAGAAAAAAGCTCAACTCATCCACTGGTTCCCCTCAAGGTTGCGGTCTCTTCTTCCAGTGGTTCTCAACCTTATTTGGGTCAACACCCCCTATCTAACGTCTAATGTTCAATAACACCCCCCTCAACCCCCTACACCCAATGGGAATTTAATTTCCGGCTCTCAATTATGATTATTTTCAGTTTATCATGGGTATCTATGAAATCCTCAGCCATTAATGTTTCTATTTGGGTCAGTTTGTTAGGTCAGTTAGGACTGTCAGTGTTGTGTGTCAAATGAAGGCTTCTAACAATGGGACCCAATAAAATCTTCATTATTGTATCATTTTACTTTTTACTACAAAGTATGTATAAATCAAACATTACAAAAAGTACACCATTTCTTTGCTAAAAAAGTGAAACATTCCCTTTGTTATGGTTTGACACCGACCCCAAACGCAACGACACAAGAGAGTAGGATTCAGAGTTGCCAAATACGAGGGCTTGTTTATTTGGTACTAAGAATAAGAGAAACAGGGAAAGCAGGTCAACCAAGACAGGTACAATGATCAAGGGGCAATGCTCTGCTGCTCTGCAGCTTCTCCCGTGAGGGTTGTCTTGGGAAGCAGGTGTTGACTTCTGAACCGCTCTGCAGAATCCTCTCGGCGGGTTCTCAGATGTTGTGGCGAGACCGAGAGAGGGAGAGAGGGAACGAGTCAGTGACAGAGCAGTCTTAAACGAGCAGGAGAACAGGGTGTACAATTCTTCGTGTTAACAACACAGTGAGCACAGTTCCAAACACAGCCCAAGTGAATCTCTTCGTGTTAACAACACAGAGAGCACAATTCCAAAAAGAGCCCAAGTGAAACTCTTCGTGTTAAGAACACAGTGAGCTAACTCCAAACACAGTCCCAGTGAATATCTTCATGTAAACACACAGTGAATATCTTCATGTAAACACACAGTGAATATCTTCATGTAAACACACAGTCCAATTGTGAAATAATATCTTCGGTGTGAGCAAACACACAGTGGATATCTTCATGTAAACACACAGTCCAATTGTGGAATAATATCTTCGGTGTGAGCTAGCACACAGAGGGAGATGGTAGATCCCAAAATATCATTCCATAAAGGAACAAGCAAAAATAGATAAATGGCTGGGTGAGTGACTGTCTGACAAAAAGGTGGTAGTCTTCAGTGTAAGTTTACACACGAAAAACGGAATAGGTCAAGAACAGTCAAATAGATAACTCACCCAGACGAGATGCGTAATTGGAACTGGAACAACAGTGGAGGCGAGCGCGCGCCACGGGAGCAGGTATCCAAGCGAAGGCTTCTAGGAATTCCTGGAGAACAGCACAGAGAAAAAAGCAGCAGCAACAGCAACGGGGAAAAATATCCAGAGACAAATCAAGGCGACAAAACAAGACGATCCAACAACTTAGGGTGGGGAAAAACGGGGTATAAATAAAGAGGAATCGATTGATTGAAAAGCGTGGGGAAGTGAGAGAACCAATCAGCGACGTCTCTGATGACGTCAACGGGGAGAAAGCAGTGACAGCTGGGGAATGTGATTGAAAAGCGTGGGGAAGAGAGAGAACCAATCAGCGACGTCTCTGATGACGTCAACGGGGAGAAACGTGTGAACGAGGGGATAGAACCAATTGACAGAAAATGAATGAAAACAAAGCGAGGGTGGTTAAAGGAACAGAACGAGTGAGAGAGCAAGGACAGAAACCTCACACCCTTTTTCTGAAGTGGAGTTTTGGATTTTGATTCTGCTCACTGCATGTAGGCTCCTCTCTGGTTCCAGTCACGTTGTTGTCCTGATATTAAAACAATTATAAATAACAGATGTTTACAGAACTTTTACAAAACCTTTTGGTACCATTTTATAATACAGTCTGCGTTTTACAGTGTAATTACCCGGAACTTACGGCGTAATTACCTGGAACTTGTGGAGGTTACACCGTAGTGACACCATAAGTTCCAGGTAATTACACTGTAAATTCTGGGTGATTACACTGTAAAACATGGAATGTATGATAAAGTGTTAGCCTATGTGGTTTGGAAACCTAAATCTGTCCAATAAGAACAGACTGGGTAGTCTTGTTAAAATGGCCAGCAAGGTCTCAGGGGGGAGTCGGGCCAAGCTTTTGGACATGTATAACAGGCAGGTCCTCAGGAGGGCTAATGCTATTGGACTGCCAAGACCATCCACTCCAGAGGGAGTTTGAGCTATTGACCTTAGGCCGTCGTTTCAGTTCTGCTGATATGCTTAATGGCAAATAGTACTCTGGCTGCATCGCTTGCTCTACCCTTGCATATTTTCACATTTGTACTTCGTAGGAATTTCCATTTTATTTGATGGTGTCCATTTGTATTCTGTCTTTATGTGAAACCTGGCTGCAAAACAAATATCCTATAGTGGGACAATAAACATAACCTTGAATCTTGAAAGCAATGGGATATCTATAATACTTTGAGTGACACTTCCTCCAAAATTTTAGGAATGCTTGACTTGGTAGAGCAAAGATGACACGGGTGTCCTAGTTGGGCACGTCTACTGCAGGTGACTGTGTGTGTGTGTGTGAGAGAGGTGTGTTCGTGTTCCAAATATGGATAGATGAGGGAGGAGTAGAGGGGGTTATTTAAGCCAGAACAATTTCACTGACAGACATGAGCTAGAGATGATGGCTGTCAACAAACTACTCCACGTAGCAACTCTGTTAACTTTACTGGTAAAGGGTAAGTAGCTCTTCTATTGCCTGTTAATCCTTATCTTAGACTTAGAGGATGGTGTAGCTCAGTCGGTAGAGCATGACAGAGCCACTAATGCTGACAGGGTCAGGGGTTTGATTCCCACTGGGACCACTTGTGCAGGAAAATGTTTGCACAGCTGGTAAAGTGCTTTGAATACCTGTCCTAAAGAATTAGACATTTTAGTTTTCTAATCAGATATATACTCTGAATCTTTTTTTGGCGAAACACTGCTGCCTGGGTGCAGTGATTTCATCACCTCAAAAGCCCTGTTTAAAAAATAAAACGTAACCCCTCAAGCCCGACAGGGCCGGTACCGGTTTCAAAATGACATCACGTCATAAACGAATATCTCCAGACTGTATGAATTCATGTTGTGTTTTTTTCCCTAATGTATCTAAGAGTTAAGACCCTAAACATGTGAAAACAGCAGTCAAAGTGTATATTTTGTGCAATACGTTTGTTTAGCAATGATTTTCCGTGACATTAGCAAAATATGAGCTTATTAAAATATCTGCGTATAGCAAGACAATGGAGGAGATCTTGCTGGAGATTATGCGAGTTTCTGATACAGAAGTAATCGATTCTGGGGACACAGATTATTCTGCCTCTGAAGATGAGATGTAAGTTATTCTTTATTTTGATAATATAATATGCTATTTGTGTTTATTACATCATATTGATTACATCACATTACATGATATTACATCATTATTGTATTTTTGTAGTGATTCTGATGAAGAGAAGAGGAGTAGGACAAAGGCCTCTGCTGCCCCAAATTTCCCTCCCCCATCGACAGTGATGCGTTGCTCATGGGACGAGATTGCACTCCGTGCAGCCAAAGATTTGAGCAGAAGCGTGTTCACGAACACAGGAATGCGCTGCACTCGCCAACTCGCTATAAGTACCCACCTGGGCTACTTTGCATATCAATAGCGCCGGTCGTCAGGTGTGTTAAATACGTTCTCAGATACATTCACACCTAACTTGTGAATGATATGTGTTACATTCCATTCGTAGAGGCAATTAGGCACTGTCTTTAGCTCTTCCAGAGCTTTCTTGTATTTAGGAAATCCCTGAACATGATATTGCATTGGTTTGTGATAGATTATTAGTTACTGGATATTTCAAAGTACCTCATATTTGGTGCCATTTTAAAGCTAACAACTAGGGCTTTCCAATGATATAAAATAAGTGTATGATTATCATCATAATTTTTATTATTATGGTTCATATGTAGTTGCACTTGAACTTGTTGAAATTAAACTTGGAAGATAAAAATGTATTAAATTACACTTTCCTTGCTTAAATCAGATTTATGTATATTGAATGGAATGTAGACAATCTTGTTGGTAATATAGAACAGCTGACAGATTAGAAATAGCATCTATTGTTCAAAAGTTATTAATTAATTAATGAAACTAGATTTGATAATTTTTTTTTTTTTTTTACATATTGTGATGATAATTATAAAACGTTCATGTGTGTGTTAAAATTTTTCTTCAAACTTACCCCATTATCTTCATAGAGCCTTGTCTTCCTTCTAGAACCTCGCCCTTCTTGAACGTTTTGTCCTGGGTAGGGGAATGACGGCGCTGTTCCTGGATCTCAGCCGGTGCTGTTAGCATGGGAGCTAGTTCCAGCATCTAGACACTGCCGTCAATTCTAAGTTGATAAAATGAGATATGTTACATATAGGAATATGACCCACTAATGAATACACTAAATACAGCAATGTGGCTTATTTGAAAACACTGCATTTGCGAAATAAATACGACAACTGTGTTGCCGTTAGCCTGCAGCTAGCGCTGAATGTTAGCCAACTCACAGGTAACTCTCCCTGGGGGGAAATTGCTAGTCGCACACGGTAGATTTCAAAACAAGATTTTTGATGGAAAATATGACCAGAATCTCTGTAAAAACATCTCACAAACACTATAGACGGTCATAAAAGTTAACGAATGCTATAAGAAGTCCAACAGATTAGTAAACACAGTACTTACACGGTCGTTTCGAAATGTACAGGCAGGCGCGGAATCCCCGGAGAAAATTCATTGTGCGACCGCTCGCTCTGGGGGAAAGTTTGGAAAACGGGAGCTGCGGTTGACGTTTTTTTTTATAGACTTCTGGTCAGAGCTGCGGACTGATACTTGCTGTGTGTGTGGGGGCCGGTGTTCGTAATATGGCCACAAAAAATGGTGTCCCTCCGCCAAAAAATGAGAAAATAGTGCCGAAAATAAAAAACAGTGCGCCATTGGACGGTACCGCGTTGGGTGCTTCTGTGCTCAAGCGAGGGGACATTTATGCGCATGCGCGGGAGCGTGCGCACGCGCCGGGAGCACGCATGCACGTGGCGTCATTGGTGTGCGTGCAATCAGAGTTGATATCAGGAACGCACCGCTGCCCATCGACTACATGCTCAAGGTACTGTATGCAACTTGATCTCACTAGTATCATAATACAATACAATACAATTTGACTGTACTTACTGTATATGTTTAGTTAAAGTTCAAGTTGATTTGTCACATACATGTACTTTACAGTGAAATGTCCTGTATATACAGTAAGATAATATATTCCTTTATTGATGCCCTAGGGAGCCCTTTTTTGTTTGCATTATTTGCATTTTGTTTAGCATTTTATCTTTGTATTTTTTGCATTTATGTAGCATTTATTTTGCATTATTTGCATATTTCTTGCATTTATGTATTGTTTTGCATTTTTTTGGCAATGTTTACAATTTTCTTTTTATCTTGAAATGAACAGAGATGGCTTTTACTATTTTCATTTTTACAGATTTATAATAAAACAACCCCATTTGGAGGCAAAATTATACAACTTTGTTGTTTTTTATTGATTTTATACTGTACACAATGGTAGATTATGATGATGCAAATGCAGGGTACATGTCATATTCAAAGGCTGCATTATGTGGCAATAACATCCTGTAGTGATCATAAGTGGTTTTTCCCAGTCAAATTCCATTGGAACCCATTTGGCACATTTTGGGTACTTTTGGGTATCCCAGATGTCCTTTGAGTGTCCGCCTGGTACTACCCTTATTAGAACTGCTCTGGAAGCTATGTCCTTTGTTCAATTGCTTAGCTTTTTGGTACAGTTGTTGTCAAGAAGTTGCTGAATGAGCTCAGCTCAGAGGTTTGGACATGAAAATCTATATTTCTCCTTTGGTTCATCACAATTTACTCATAGCATATTACCAGACACAATATTTATGACACTGGGAATATTTTCCCTGAGGTCCATAGATGTTCCTAGATACCAAGAACATGCAAATGGACCTTGTAAAAGTGGAACAATCTTCCCTTTTACTTGGGTGTGTACTTTTAGGCAAATTAAAAAAAATAACGTGTATTATACCAAATATAAATCATTGTTTGTGCTTCCTGTTCATCCCCTCTCTCTTCTGGGGCGCTAGAAACATCGTCCCAGCCAAGTGAAAATTTACATAGCAAAATAAATGCACCTAGCAATGTAAATTTAGCCAATCAGCGTCTTTAAATATCAAATCAAATCAAATTTATTTGTAAGGCCCAACAACACACGTTAATGTCCCCATGGGCCGTACATGTCTTCTTTAAACAAGTCAAGAAGAAACATAACAATAAGTCAAGAACAGAACAAGAACACCATAAGGTCCAACAAATTTAAAATAAATGCAAATAAATGAAAGAATGCAAGCACTCCCAGACATACCCCACGCGAAGGTAAGGCAAAACTCACTAAAACCTAACAATAGGGGAAAATATGATGCCTAAAGGGCATTTAGCGCCCCAAGCAGAGTCAGTGTGTTAGGGAGTGGGGACTGACGTGATGACGACAATGATGAACACAATGAATGAAATGAAAATGAATGCAGCAATCAAATGTTGAAATGTATAAAACAAAAACGGCTATATACTATCCAAATGTGCACTAATTGTCTTTTGGCATTTGTGTGACATCACGTCCGGAACCACGTCAACCAGGAAATAACTAACGCTAATAGTTGTTGTAATGGCAGGATTTATTTAGATTTTCGTTTACCATTTCACTTTCAGTGCAGGCAGCAAAAAGTTTCAGACTTGTGTCCAATGGCTAATACCAATCTGTATCCACAATTATGATGTACAAACTCACGGACTCCAGAGTACTGTTTGAAGGTTCTTTAGTTTCTTTTAGGCAGTCACAAAGTACAACATCATTCTTCAAAGGATAATAGACCGCACTAGGATCATGGACTACGGTCAAAAAGTTAAGTGCTTCCAAACTGCATGGGCACTGTCTCACTACTAACTAGGCACTTCAAGTTCACTGCCTATAAAGACTCTCGCACATGCGCAGTAACACATCTAACGTACATGTAATGTTAATTCCTAGAATAATTCGCAACTAAACTATAAATATGGCTTATAACATACCACAGCATTACAAATTAAACTACTACTAGTTTTCTATGCAATAACTAAATATATAAAATACAAATATATTCAAAATATGACTTTTCAAGGTTTGGCTCTTACATTACCGGTCTCTAATTGGAAGACAAGCAGGCTGCCAATTACTCAATAAACAAACTAGAGCCAACGTAAATTTCAAACATAAAGCATTATCCTATATGCTAATCAAATTCTAGCGTGAATGTAATGAACGTACAAAGGATACGTAGATCAAAGTTCTTTTGTTTAACTGTCCTTCTCATAGATGAGACACAGCTTGTCGACAGGTCTTTCAAGGGTGTTTGTCTTCGTCTTGACCAGCACACGCCTCACAACTCCATTTGCATCGGGAATGATCTGAGCGACTCTTCCCAGCAACCATGAGCTCCGTGGCGCTGACTCATCCAAGATCATGACGACATCTCCAATTGACAGATTCTTCTTGATCTGGGTCCATCGTTGACGCTCTTGCAACTGGGGAAGGAACTCACGCACCCATCGCTTCCAGAATAAGTCGGCGAGATATTGTATCTGCTTCCATCTTCTGCGTGCATATGAATCCTCCTTGCTGAACAGTCCAGGCGGCATGACTGGCTGTTTCTTCATCAGTAGTAAGTGGTTAGGGGTCAATGCTTCGAGGTCTGAAGGGTCGTCTGTTGTTGTTGTGAGTGGTCTGTCATTTAGTATGTATTCCACTTCACACAGCAATGTGTGTAGACACTCATCACTCACCGTTTGCTCCTTCAGCACAGATCTCATTACTTTTCTTACAGATCGGATCTGTCTCTCCCAGACTCCTCCAAAATGTGAGCCTGCAGGTGGGTTGAAAACCCATTTGATTCCTCTTTACATCAGTGCATCTTGAATCTTTGCTTGATTCCACTGCTGAATCGACTCTCGCAGCTCACGCTCAGCGGCTACAAAATGTGTCCCATTGTCTGAGCGCATAACTGCCACTTGTCCTCTCCTGCACAGAAAACGACCGATTGCATTCACACACGAGTCAGTGTCAAGCGAGTGCGCTACTTCAAGGTGTACTGCTCGCGTAGTGAGACAGGTAAACAGGACGCCATATCTCTTCACAGTGCTGCGGTCCTGTTTTACGTCAAACGGACCAAAATAATCCACCCCTACGTTAGTGAAAGGGGGCTTGTCAGGTTCTAGCCTGTCTGGAGGCAAGTTTGCCATCTTTTGTCCGAGGGTCTTGCCTTTGACTTTTCTGCAGACCACACATCTTGACAAGAACTTCTCACCATTGAGTTCGCTGAGGGAATCCAATACCTTTGACGCAAACGTGAGAGCATATAGTTTCTTCCACAGTGTCCTATTTTCTCATGAGTGTCTCTCAGAATCAGTGTAGTGACGTGCGAATCCTAGCAGATGCACAGAGACGGCCTCCGACCCTCAGAACTCCATCCTGGATCACTGGGTCAAGCTTTGTTAGATGACTGCTCTTCTTCACGTTGCTTCCTTTCTCCATCAGGGAAATGCTGGGTTTGACTGACTCTGATGATCTCCATCTCAGCTCTCGTTAGACATTCAACTGTCAAGGTGCCCAGGTCTGGCATCGTCTTGCTGTCGTTCTGGTTGTCAGTTCTTGTTTGACCATCGGGATCTGTTTGTAGATCCGTCTTCTTCTTCCTACAGCGTTGTAGCAGCATATCCTTCAGTCGGAGAATCCAGGCGACGGCTCTTTTCAGTCTGTACCAGCTGGAATAGTGGTTTATCAGCTTGTTCACAGCATCTGTGTCTTCGACTGCGTGTGTAAGATGTACGTGTCTCACCTCACTGTCGTCCTCTTCGACCTTCATCTCGGCAGGTCTGTCCGGCCATTGACTCTCTGGTTCTCGAAGGAAAGCTGGACCATGAAACCAGCTAGGGCTCTCCATGAACTTGGTAGGTGTAAGCCCCCTGGAAGCACAGTCGGAATGGTTGATTGAGGTATTGACATACTTCCATTGGTGCGCCTTCGTTGCATCTCTGATGGTGGCGACACGGTTGGCAACGAAGGTCTTGAAACGCAGTGTTTCATTCTCTATATATCTCAACACGGTTGTGCTGTCAGTCCAGAATGTCGAGTCACGAAGGTCCATCTGGAGCTCTCGTCTCAACATCTTGTCAGTGTTCACGGCCACTACCGCTGCTGTCAATTCCATTCGTGGAATAATAGTTTGCTTTGTTGGAGCAACACAGGCTCGTCCCATCATGAAGGCGGAGTGAACCTGTCCATTGGCGCTTGTCAGTCTGAGGTAGGAGACTGTCCCGTATCCATTTTCAGACGTGTCAGAAAAGTGATGAAGCTGTGCTTCTGCAACAGGTCCGAAGTCCACTGGTCTTACACATCTGGTCACACCCACTTCTGACAGTTGGTGAAGCTCTTGCAGCCACGTGGTCCATTTTTGGGCAAACTTTTTAGGAATTTCGTTGTCCCATGCAAGCCTTTCTTTGCACAGCTGCTGCTTGAGCATCTTCGCAGGGAGGATTGCTGGGGCAAGGAAACCCAGTGGGTCGTAGATAGAACTGGTTACTGAAAGGATTCCTCGTCTTGTGACAAGTCTGTCTTTAAGATTGATCCTGAACTTGAATGAGTCGGACTCGATGCACCACAACACTCCTAAGACCCTTTCCACAGGGAGAGAATCGTTGGTCAGATCCAGGTCTCTCAGTTCGTTTGCTCTTTCGTTGGCTGGGACAGACGCAAGCAGCCTGCGACTGTTACTTGTCCATTTGGTCAGGTGAAAACCTCCGTCGGCGCACAATGCAGTGAGGTCTGCTCGTAGGGCGATAGATTGCGTTTCGTTGGAGACCGACTTTAGACAGTCGTCTACATAAAAGTTCTTGAGAACTGTATCTACAGCCTCAGGTGGAGACTTGCTCCTATTCTCTTGTGCTGTCCTCTGTAGAGCAAATGTGGCGCAGCTGGGTGAGGAGGTCGCACCGAAAAGGTGCACAACCATCTTGTACTCAGCGATATCCTGGGTGATGTCTCCCTCGGGCCACCACAGGAAGCGCAAGAGATCGGTGTCTTCATCGGGCATGCTCACTTGGTAGTACATCTTTTCGATGTCAGCCATCATGGCGACAGGCTCCTGTCTGAAGCGTGTCAACACTCCGACCAGGGTGTTCGTTAGGTCTGGTCCTTGTAGAAGCTCACTGTTCAATGAGACTCCTTGGTAGCTGGCGGCGCAGTCAAACACCACACGAATCCTTTTCTTCTGTGGGTGGAAGACTCCATGATGGGGAAGGTACCATACTTTTCCATCCTGCCGACTTAACAGTCTTGTTGGTACTTTCACTGCATATCCTGCGTTAAACATGTCACACATGAAGCTGGTGTACTCTGCATGGAACTCAGGATTCCTCTTCAGCTTGGTCTTGAGGTTTAGTACTCGTTGCATAGCAGCACTTCGATTGTTTGACATTTGGACACTCGCTCTCTTCAGCGGAAGATTTATGTAGTAATGTCCATCCACATAGCGTGCAGAGCCTGACACAAAGTCCATGAAACGATGGTCCTCTTGTGACATCTCTAACTTGTCATCACAGTTTCGTTCGGGAAAGTCATGGTTATATTGCTGGAGAAGAAGCCGTTCTATATCCTCAGTCTCGACAGCAATTCTGTTCACTGCAGCACTTGATTGTTCACCGTCACATGCTGTAGTGTCCGTTGGCTCTTCCAGTGGACCATTCAGAATCCACCCAAGAGCAGTTTTGACCGCATATGGTCCGTTTGCTTGGCTGTGGATCACCTTCCACGGCTCTAGCAGCTTGTGTTCTCTTGTTCCGATGAGAAGCTCCACTTCGGCGTTGATGCGTGGCAACCTGACTTCGTTGAGGTACGGCCATTTGTCAACATCCTTTTGTTGTGGAACGTTCTTCACGGAGACAGGGATGTTCCTCTGTGTGAACACTTTGGACAGTTCAATGAAGTTATTCTCCTCTAACCCACTAACTTCCAAGTCAGTGAGGATGTAACTCTCCACTCGCTTCTTTGCATTGATGGTGCTTAGCACTAGCTCCGTCTTTCTGCCTTGAATGTTCAATCGCTCCGCCAGTGTCTCTGTACAAAACGTAGCAGAGCTGCCTGGGTCCATGAATGCATAAACCTCCACAGCTTTGTTGCTTTTCTTGTTCTTTACTCTGACTGGCACTATGGCGAGCACGCAGTTGTCTCCGGCCCCAGTGTAGGCACTTAACACTTTGTTTTCCTCTGTACTGGCTGCGTTTCCTTGGGAGGCGGGTTCACCTTCTTTTGAGGCAACTTCTGTTGTCTTCTCCTTTGCACCTTTGTCTTGCCTTGCAAAGTGTAGCATGCTGGGATGCTTCATGGAACAGTGTTCACATGTCATTTTCTTTTTACACTCCTTGCTAAGGTGGCCTTTCACCAGGCAGCCGAAACAGAAGCCGTTCCTCTTCAGAAACTCCACTCTTTCCTTATGTGGTTTGTCTCTTAGCTTGCGACATTCTTCCAGGGTGTGACCTTTCTCACAGAACACACATGGCTTTGTAAAGGCACGGTTGAAGTATGTAGCATCCTTTGACTTTGATGATTCGCCTTTTTCATCATCCACTTGTTCAGCACTGGTAGCGAAGCTGCTTCCCCTTTTAGCTTCTCTTTGATCTTTCTTTCCGTGCTGAGGTTTCTATGTATCTTTCTTGTCCGCTGTTGCAGAGTCGAGATCTCCAAAGAGAGGGTCAGATGTGATCTTTGCTTGGCGATCTACGAAGCTCACCAGATCTGTAAACTTGGCTCGCCTCCGACGGCGTTCTTGAAGGTCATATGCATGAACTCTCCATCTCTCTCTCATCTTGAATGGCAGCTTAGCAACAACCGCCCTCATTGTCGTCGGATTGTCCATCTCTTCCATGTAATCGACATCTTTCATAGCGTTGCGACTGCTCACAAGAAACACTGAAAAAGCGCTGAGGGCTTTCCCATCCTCTGACTTTATCAACGGCCAATTGCAAGCCTTGTTGATCAAAGAGTCGGCGATCTTCAGCGGGTCTCCGTAACGTTCGTGAAGCAGTCTCACTGCCTCTGCATATCCACGCGCTGCAGTCATATGGTGGCAGCTCTTCACGAGGTCCTGTGGTTCCCCTCTGGTGTACTGCTCTAAGAAGTACAGTTTGTCAGCGCTGCTGTCGGCTCGTGCATCAATAGCATGACTATTACACTATTACACACTATTACACTAGCACACTATTACACACTATTACACTATTACACACTATTACACTATTACACACTATTACATTATTACACACTATTACACTATTACACACTATTACACTATTACACACTATTACACAAAATTACACTATTACACACTATTACACACTATTACACACTATTACACACTATTACACTAGCACACTATTACACTATTACACACTATTACACTATTACACACTAGCACACTATTACACTATTACACTAGCACACTATTACACACTATTACACACTTACACACTATTACAGTATTACACTATTACACACTATTACACTATTACACACTATTACACAAAATGTGCACATTTTTGTTTTTCATTTTGGGATATGTTGGGGTACTTTGGGGTATTTTGGGGTACTGTGGGGTATTTTGGGGTACACTTTGGGGTACTTTGGGGTATTTTCTGGTATTTTGGGGTATACTTTGGGGTATTTTGGGGTATTTTCTGGTACTTTGGGGTATACTTTGGGGTATTTTAGGGTATTCTGGGGTATTTTCTGGTATTTTCTGGTACTTTGGGGTATACTTTGGGGTATTTTAGGGTATTTCCCGGTATTTCCCGGTATTTTCTGGTATTTTGGGGGTATTTTGGGGTATTTTCTGGTATTTTGGGGTATACTTTGGGGTATTTTAGGGTATTTTGGGGTATTTTCTGGTACTTTGGGGGTATACTTTGGGGTATTTTCTGGTATTTTCTGGTATTTTGGTGTATACTTTGGGGTATTTTAGGGTATTTTGGGGTATTTTGGGGTATTTTCTGGTACTTTGGGGTATACTTTGGGGTATTTCAGGATATTTTCTGGTATTTTCTGGTATTTTCTGGTATTATCTGGTACTTTGGGGTATACTTTGCGGTATTTTAGGGTATTTTGGGGTATTTTCTGGTATTTTCTGGTATTTTGGGGTATACTTTGGGGTATTTTAGGGTATTTTGGGGTATTTTCTGGTATTTTCTGGTACTTTGGGGTGATTAGTAGGACCCCTTATCAGTTTGCAGGTCTGGTCTCGTTCTCCCGCTGTCTGCGCGGCCTCATCCCTCCCGGCCCCCCTACTTGGGGGGATTGCTGCTCGCTCTGTCGGTCTCTGCTCGTGTGTCGAGAAAACAACTGGCCCTAATGAGCGATCTGCAACTTATTTTCTGTAACTTGTTATTGTGGATAGTTTTGTTTACTCCTCGAATCAGGACACAAGGATATAGAATATTAGACACGGGAAAAGAGTTCAACAATATGTCTTGTATTTATTGAAAGGATCAGAATTAGAATGACATAATATTTACGTAGGGTGGTCCATGGAACACTTAATTAAACAGACATTAATAACATGACAGAAGAATAACGAAAGAATAACCAGGAAGGGGGTAGAGAAGTATAGTAGGAAATAAGAGAATAGATGGAGAAAAGAGAGATTAAAGATGGAAGTCCAGAAAGACAGAAAGAACATTTTGAAGCAGGGCCGGTAAAATAGGCAGACCTGACAGAGAGAGAGGACTCGTGTTAGGCCGGTGAGAATGAATGTCTTTCTTTGTCTCTCGCCTCTCGAAACGGGGAACACACACCAAATAACACATTTAAATCCACAGCTCTTGGAAAAAGCTTGCTGGCTTTTGCAGAATCCTATGCTGAATTCTAGAATTATTCCTGAATATGAAGAATATTATATACCACTAGAGAGATAGAGAAAAAAAAGTGTTGATAAGTGGTGATTAGTGAAGACATCAAGGGCTTATAGCATCCCAGGTTTAGGGGTATGGCAGGATATGTTATTTTATTGGACATTGCGGTAAAACCAGTTTCATCACATGACATACAACACTTGGGACATTTTTCGCTGATGAAGTCCCAACCCTGCATCCACCTGAACCTGCATTTACCACTAAGACTTGTTTTCTTCTGATTTTTTTCAGAGTCTCACACACAAGGAGATGGTGAGTCACAACAATCCCAACTGATCATCTTTCCCTCCCACTGATGTTACTGAATATTTATGAATTAATTTCCTCAATGTTTTCCATGTCAGTATATCTGTGTTGAGGATTTTTACAAAATGACCATTTCATTGTATTTTACTTGACTGTGGAATGGAGGACTGTCCTCGTGTTTGATGTCATTCAGTCCTCCTAATCTACCCCAAAATGCAAAGCTTCTAACACATCCTCTTTTGCTATTAGTTAGCATTAGCGCTAACATTAGGTAGCCAGCATTAGTGCTAACATTAGCTACCAAAAATCGACCTAATGTCAGCTACCAAATGTTGCAACTAATGCTGGCCACTGTTAATTAAAGACCATCTTTAATTAACATTAGGATAATCTTTAATTAACACTATAGCGTTAGCAGCTATACTTGTCAATTTGAAAGTGTCCAAGAAGAGAAAAACTACTACTTCCTCATAATCTGTACAGCTATCATATTTATGAAGAGTTATCTCACAAGTAGGACACAAAGGGTGTATTACACTGGCAGCTGGTCTCACTCTAAGGTCTTAGGGGCCTTTCTCACTCACCATTCGGGTCCGTTCCGGTCCGTTCTAGTTTGTTCCGTCTCTGGGTGCGAACTCCCTTTGCGTACACACTGCAGGAGGGGGGGGGCGAAGGTGGATTTTTTTGGTAAAATCAGTTGTGCAATAGTCACTTTTGGTGAGTTGTTTCTATACAATTCAGTTATATGACATTTAGGTATGACACAGGACTACACAAGCATTTTTAGTATAGAAATGTGTCAACAGACTAAAGCAGGGAACCACAATATTTTGCATACGAATTATGCAGAATGTAATATCATAACTGTCTATTACTTTTCTTGCAATTGAGCCAATTTTCCTTAGGTACGGTTTTGAGGTGTGTGTTCAACAGAATGTAGTATCAAAAACACATTCACAAAAAGTATGGGTTACTGAATGCTGAACTGCACTGTTATAATCACTAAGCCATTGTAAGACCTTACCAGTGTCCCTGTATCACCTGTCTCTGCTGCCCTTTGATAAAAAAACTTCCCTATGTCCATTTTCCTTTTTTTTAGGCATATTTCAGTTAGTCACAGTAAAAGTCACCTAGTAAAAGTGAGATAATTGACAATATCAAAACATGCTAGGGCTGTACCAAATAGTTCGAAGCTTCGTTCATAATGTTGACATTCGAAATCTAAATCAACATAAATTGTAAAAAAAAACGTTTTATTTTTTATTTTAATTTGCCAAGGTACAAGTATGGTGAGTGCCATACCTTGCCATACCAGAACGACGCCCCTGTATACGTCATCGTTACAAAGGACTTACCATCAGTTCTGTGTAAAGCAACTGTACAAATGTATGCCGATGATTCCACATTGTATTATGCTGCAAAAACTGAACAGTGAACTGGACAATGTTTTATCAGCTGAGTTAAATATGGTGTTTGATTGGATAAAACGGAATAAGTTGGTACTAAACCAAATCAATTATCTTGGGTTCGAGTCATAAACTGTCATCTATACCAAAAATGAGTTTGAACTTGTCTGAGGAACCCATAGAATGGGTAAATAAAGTAAAATGACTGGGCATGATAATTGATAGCCAGCTGTCATGGGCAGAACACATTGATAACATAGTGAAGAAGATGGGGAGTGGTATCTCCATGGTGAGGAAATTTCTTTCTTATGTCCCTACATACATTGTGGGACAGGTGGCGAAATCATACGGTTATGTATATAACCATAGTTACATGAGTGTAGTGACGCTCAGCGCCATATTGCACATATCTCACTTCAGTACTTGTGCACTGAATAAAAACTCACAATGTACCTTTACATACCAACATCCGTCTGGCCACACCCCCATCCGCTACCTATATAAGCAGGGGTGTGGCCATGCACTCACCTCCTTCTCAATCTTTCACCACAAGGCAAGATCAAGGGCCCCAGTGGCGTCTTTAGCGCTGAGCGTCACTACACTCATGTAACTATGGTTATATACATAACCGTACGCTACATATCGTGTAGCTCTGCTCAGCACCATATTGCACCACAGGAGCTGAGCAGAGCTTAAGCTCGACAAATGTACCCCACTGAGGCCCCCCACAACCATCAGAACCGGGGAGGACCCGAGGCCCCCGACCCTCCCTATTGGAGGACGGGAGGGAGACGGATCCGACCGTGCGAAGAGGAACTCGAGCAACTTAACGCACAGGGTGAGCAGACCGCTGGGTGTACCCACGACTACGCACACGCACAACCCGCATGCCACCAGGGAACGAACGGAAGAAACAAGAGCAAAGCTCAACCCCGTGGCAAGGCCGTAGCAGCGGAGCGCGAAGGAGGACCCAGACCCAGAGGGGACTGGACCCCCCCCGGAAAAAGGGGGCCTGGAGAGGCCAATGACGCCACAGCATCGAGACCTCACCAGGCGGTCACTAGTGACACCGCCCCCCACATCGCCAGCGTATTTGGACAGGGCCCATCCAAGAGCAGGCCCTTCCCCCCAACAGCACGCCGCCTGGCTCACTGCCCCTGGTATACTCAGGCAGTCACCCATCCAAGCACAACCCAGGCCTGAACCTACACCGCCTCCGAAATCGAACGAGATCGGGCGCGTTCAGGGCGGCATGGCTGTAACTCGAAGCACTCAAGAGGCTACATCTACAGCTGGAGCAGGCAGCGCACCAGGGAGACGACCTCCAGAAGAGGCCGATCCCTCAATCCAGGCAGCAGGCACTCGACCCGAGCCTGGAGCACTGCGGATGAGACAGGCGCCAAAGGGGTCAGCTGAAACAGCACCCCGGCGGAAGGGGCATATGCTGGCATTGTTGTGCACCATGTCAAAGCCTCCACAAAAAAAAACCTGACCCTCCAGAGGGGCCGAGGCAGAGAAGGCTGACACGATTGGCAGATTTCATGAACGTGCAGGGGCACACTCAAACGGGTAACCCGGGAGTTGACTCCGCTCCAACACACCAGGGAACCAACCACCCTCTTGGCTCAACATGAGGTGGTTGTTCCTATAACCCCTCAGGAAAAACTCTAAAACACACCTGCGGGTATACACTGGCTATACCGCAGTACAAGTGTTTCAGTTTTCAAAAAGGGGTTATCCCAGGCCTACGCGTCGACGAAACAATTTCGGACCGGGCCCGGCGGACCGGGACGTACACAGGGATGCCAGAGGAATCCCAAAGAATCACCTCAACAGCCCCCTCCCAGCCATGCTGAACAGGAGAAGAGAGGGGCGAAAAGAATGGAGAGAGACCAGGCCCCCTTAGCCTTAACAGTGAGGGGTAACACGCAGTAACACAACCACGAACATCTCCATAACGTCAAAACCCTGTGACACCCGGGACGACCCAGCATTTTTCCCCCTGAAAAAAGCACAAGTCCCTCAGGGTACCAGAACAGCAGATCTGCGTCCCCGGCGGACAACGGGTTAACTGATCTGGACCGGCGTGACCAGAACCAGTCCCGTGCCCTAATCACACCGACATCCCCAACACTAGGAGGGGGGTAGGTACGCGTGCCGATCTAAAACAATATAGAGGGCGCCACCCAGATGGTCCCTTATGTACCGCGCTTAGTGGCCCACCCCAAAGGCGTGAGACCCCTCTACCTATGTTTTGATCTATTCCGTTAACATCCCCCAGATATGAACGAGAATTCATCGAGACAACACTGGCACTCGGAAGAGACAGACTCCCTCCCAGTCGCCCCATAAAAACACCGTTTTAATGATGAGCAACCAGGGCGCGCAGGCCCATGCGTGATTCCCATGAGAAGCACCCAGGGCCAGCACTATGTACACGTCAAGACCCAAACACATCAATGGATAGTCAAACAAGATACCAGACATTGTTCCTCCAAGCCGCCTGGGAGAACGACAAGAAGCCGTCGCGCTTTATTTCCTCTTTTTTATAAAAGAGAAAAAAGAAGACTGACATGGATCCCATGTGACGCGGCTGAGGGAAAAAACCTTTTATTTGTTTACACCCCGTCAACCTCTCTATAAAGAGGAGACGGGAACCCCCAGAGACTTCCCACGTGAGCCACAAATTGAAAAGTCAACGTAACATTGAGCCATGTGACCAAAAGGCTCAAGTTACACATATATCGAGCGTAGCAGAACACCAAGTTCCTACGCTCTGCCACGACAACTTGACAATAACAGAGAACCACACATGCAGGTCCCCGACGACGAGCCTTCCGTCTGACTCCACCGGCGACATCGGGCGGGGGGAAATGGGGCTGGAGCACCGATCGCTCTTCCTGCATATCCCTGCAGGTTGCAGTCATGAGCTGCAACGCCGACCCGAAGAGCCCAGCATCGGAGAGGGGTGCCGTCAGCAGGGGAAGCCTCTTCCTGTCCGGCACTCTCGCCTGCTCCAGCCAAAGATGGCGCTGGACTAGAGTGGCCAGTGCGCGTACCTTCCCGGCGGCTATGGCCTGCAGCTGTATCAGATGCAGGATGGCTCCGGCTGCCTGGGCGTGCTGATTATGTTGTTCTTCAGTCAGCATCGTACCGCCCGTCATCATGCCGGACATAAACCTCGCTAGCTGCGCAATGTTGGACGTAGCAGCCAGGGTTTGAGTACCGGCGATGAACGACTGGTCGCTCCAGTTGGCCAACCGCCTCGCCGATTTCGTGTGGGGAACCGGCTTCCGCAACGGCTCCCACACCACCTCAGGACAAAGAAGAGACGCCATCGGTCTATCAAGCCGAGGCACCCCTACCTTCATACCCTCGACCAGACCCGCCACCCGCGTGACGTGCACGTGGCGGGGGTGAGGCCAGTGATGTGGGAGACCACCTGTCCCTGACGTATGTAGGCCACCATTGAGGGGAAAAATGGGCAGACAACGTCCATCTCCCTCACAGGACGACGTTGCCATAAATGACCTATTAAATCATCAGGGACAGGAGCAGGCAGTGGCTGCGGCAGCGGCACGCCGTTTTGCGACTGCTGCTGCCGCCATGAGCTCCGGGAACAAGGCACGTAGTTCCCCATGCGCACCTTCCTCCACTGAGCCCGCGTCCCTCACATACGAGAGGCTACTGCCCATTGCAGAGCCACCATCCGATGTGGCTGATAGCAGGGCATCACGTCGCTGAGTCGGAGGTTCTAACCCAACACCAGAATATGAGGAACCCCAAGGAGACACATCACCCCTTGCCACCTCCTGAAAGGGAGAGTGATGTGTCTCCACCGGAGCGTCGAACAGGAATGTATCTGCCCCCACCATGTAATCCTCCGTTCCCATCGGCCACGGGGAAACAGACGCACCCTCATCCGGCTCCAGCATCTCCCCGAAACCAGGCTGTTCGCGCCTGCAAGCTAGCATCCTACGACGGGAGCGAGCAGAACCGAAAAGCTTGCGTCTCAAATCCTCCGCCACGAGAAGTGCCGGCTGCCCATCGGCAGACAACCCCCCGGCAGCAGAGGAACCAGAGCAGGAACCAGGCCATCTCACAGGAGATGGCGCTGAGCAGAGCTACATTATTATTATTATTACAGGATTATTGTGCACCAGTATGGTCCTCTGCATCCAAAGGTCAACTAAAGAAATTGTAAACTGCCCAGAACAGAGCTGCAAGGTTAGTCTTACATTGTTCCATGAGAACAAACACTATTAATATGCTGCGTCAACTCTCATGGTTAACGATAGAGAATAGGCTGGTTTTCAACACTGTTAAATTTTTCAGGAACAGTCTTTTTGTCTCAACCTGTTTTCTTATATAAACTAATTGTCAGATGCAGTCAGGTTCATTCTTATTTTACTAGGTCAGCCGATGATGGACAGATTATGTTACCACGTCCTACATCAAAATGCTTTAAAGGGGAACTATCTTACTATTTCTTTCACTATTTCTGCAATTTTACACAATTCTATGGAACACATCTGTAAGTTTTCCTTAAAAAAAAAATCTTTGTTTTGTATTTCTGATCAAGTCTTCTAGTCTAGAGCAGCATTTTTTGCACTTCCAGATTCCAAGCTGTTTTTGGCTGGGCTCCGCCCATACTCGCAATGCGCTGTATGACAGTCACCCACAGTCTGCACTGGCAGACAGAGAGAGAGATAGAGGGAGACTAATTAATTTCGCCGTGGGGGGCATAATCCCACGGGACAATGCATTGGTAACTTGTTTCAAATGACAATATATACCTCCGTGAATATTATTGCACGGATCGGAATACGCGTGGGAGTGTGCATGTGCGCCATGATATTTTGCAACAGGTTGACATGACGTGAGTGCTGATAGAGAGAGAGCGAGAGAGAACGAGCAAGAGAGAGAGATAGAGAGGGAGAGACAGATAGAGGGAGAGAGAGAGAGAGAGAGAGAGGAGAGATGCTCCAAGAGTGTGCACGTGTTTCCCCACACACATACGCAGTCGGGAGTGTGTGTAAATGCTCCGAGACGACTCGAGTTGCACCGTATGAGAGCCTCTCTCTCCCTCTCTCTATATGTCTGTCTGTCCCTCTCTCTCTCACTCGCTCGTTCTCACTCTCTTTCTATCGGCACTCGCGTCACGTCAACCTGTTTGAGGAAGTGTCAGTGACAGGGAAACCGCTTTCGCATTATTTCTAGGGATGTCCCGATCACATTTTTTTGCTCCCGATCTGATCCCGATCATGTGATTTTGAGTATCTACCGATACCGATCTTTCCCGATCCGATCAAAAAATATAAAAAAATATAAAAAAATATATATATATTTTTTTCTTTTTTTTATCCCAATTTCTTACATTACATTAACCCTGAATGTTGACGTTATCCAGGTGAAAAGTTAACTTCATTCAAGCGAGGCATTGCAATCCTTGACATAAATCATTTGATGTATAAGTAAATCAAAGGAAATGCGTTTGGGTCTGAAGTGTGGCTGGTCTGCTGTTCTGCAGCTGGATACTATTGGTTTGTTTTGGAAAAATTCTTCTGCTCTGTGTGACAATAAATAAATGAATGATGATATGCAATTTAAAACCAAAACTAAGGCCTCAGTATGAGTTTAAGATGTGAACATGGTCATGTTTGTTGAATAAAGAAATTAAAGTAAAAAATTTAAATTAAAATTAAATCCCGTTATTTTCTTTTGTTGCCGATCCCGATCTTCGGAAAATCACGCGATCGGCCACGATCCCGATCACGTGATCGGATCGGGACATCCCTAATTATTTCCACTCGCTCCGTTGTTGAGCGAATTGTTGATTGTGGGCGGTGGCTACAACCAGGGGCTGAGATATGCAGATCAGTGCCTAATTCACGTCAGCGAACCAGTCAAATCAGAATGGCTTGGTTCAGTGGGGGAGGACCTTGTCTCATCTGAACTGGAGGAATGCGCAAAATCTTTTATTTGCGACATAGTGTTAATACAACCCCACATTGCTAGAAAACAATGCTAAACACTAGAAAAGGCAATTTATAAGATAGTTCCTCTTTAACACATACTGCGCCAAAAACGAGTTTACTCGTTATTGCCCGCCAATCTAATAACGCCAACAACGAGTTTACTAATTTTTATAATCGTTATTTCCTTTATTCGCTATTGGCATTCATAATTTACCCAGGAAGGCTCCGGGAGCCAGCTGGACACTGTCTGATATTTCAATGCCTCAATACCGCGGCCTGGTGGATTTCGGGCAAGTTGCACTCCACTCTAAATCGGATGTGGCACTCTGCATCGGGCAAAATCCTCTGGCAGAGCTATCTTGTTATGTTGATCAAGACAAACACTCGAGTGCATTCGATCGCTTTCGAGACGCAATAATCAATATGCTTTCAGCGTTTATTGCGTCATACAAACGGAAAATCAAATAATTGGAATTTTTTTCCCCCAGACGCATCGGCCACAGGTAAGAGCAATCTAACGTTAATTCCAGCTCGATTGTCCATTTATTTCATTGCAATCCATCCGATCAACGTATGATGTCGTACTAAGGAAAGCCGTTACTGACAATCAAGGAATCATAAACGACCCCCCCCCCCCATTCCTTCATGCATGATGGAGCATAATGTATACAGAGCATATGCATTTGAATTTTTGTATATAGCGTGTATAGGAACGAAACGCCAATCGATTATGTATAATATGCGTTTGGGCCTATAACTCGCGTTCTAGGAATTACTGCTCTACAGTCTAAAAACATACTCATATTCACAATGATACTAACATGACAATGTATGAATGGAAAAATATAACGTTCCCACATCCGGAACGATAGATACCTGATGTTGAATGGGCCAGAGTAATGTCAATATAGCTATAATATTTAAAAAGTTATAGCCCTGCAAAGAAAGTGAGTGACTCCATAGGCTTACAGCACTGGCAGAGAGTGGTATAAGATGGGCAAACTGCATGGCACAGAATGTGTTAAAGAGGACGGTTGTTTATTGTGCCATCAATCATTGGAATAACTGCCCACTGAACATAAGTAAATTGAATAGCAAAGTGTCTTTCAAGTACCACCTAAGAATGCACTACTTAAATATGTGAGCAAATACTGTTCACGTTTGGGAGTGGAAATACCTACTTTAGGAATGTAATAATGAAATATTTACTCATGAATGTAATAACCTTTTCTGAAAATATTCACGTCTACCCATGAATGGAATAACCTTTTCTGAAAATATTCTGATGTTTATAAAGATGTCTACAAGGTTTTACTGTTTTTAGATTATCATTGTTAATTAAGTGAATTGTGATTGTCATATGTATCTCATGTTTTGTGTTTTCTTTCTGTGTGGACCCCAGGAAGACTAGCTCGCCACTTAGGTGGCAGCTAATGGGGATCCTTTTAAACAATAAACAATATGTATGCCAATTCTTTCCCCTCACAAAAACGAAAAAGAAGTCAGAAATGGCTTCTCTGTTTTCTAGACAATATTTACTGACCCATGCTGCGTTTGAGGGCATACCGTAAAAACTCCATCCAATACAATATGATTATTGATTTTAAAAGAATCCCTCTTTCCACCTCCGATCATATAAAACCTTCTTCCTATTGATCCTCAATAATGAAGTGGTGACTTACATCAATGTCAATCTCCATTTTGTAATAATCTTTGATCAGTGATCAAATAAAATGAGGGCATGGGAAGGCTGTCCTATCCAACATTGAGAATGAATGCTCTTTCATTAGCCAATAAACTATAGTGCTTGACTGACTTAAAAGTGAATTGTCCACAAACCCAAGTCAAACTCTATGCTACAGGTATGTTTTTTTTCTCTCTTATGTACCAGTGTGTGGTCAGCCTGCTTTGAACACCAGGATAGTGGGAGGTCAGGATGCTCCCTTAGGGAGTTGGCCCTGGCAGGGCAGCCTTAACAGGGGTTCCCAGTTCTGTGGAGGATCTCTCATCAACAACCAATGGGTGCTGACTGCTGCTCACTGCTTCCCAGGGTGAGGAAGTATATCAACATAATGTCTTCTACTCTGTGTATTATCAACTATAATTGATACACAAACACAAGCATTGTCTTGTCTCATGAATTTATTTGATCAATTCTGCTTTCCCTTCAGCACCAGTACAGCAAATTTGATAATTTATTTGGGTCGTCAAAGCCAAGAGGGATCCAACCCCAATGAGGTGTCTCGGACGGTTACAGAGATCATTCGACATCCCAACTACGACCGCTCTACAAGTGACAATGACATATGTCTTCTGAAGCTCTCCTCACCAGTGACGTTTACTAACTACATTCTCCCAGTCTGCCTGGCAGCTCCAGCCAGCTCCTTCCATGCTGGCAGTGATAGCTGGGTCACTGGCTGGGGCACAATTAGAAGTGGAGGTGGGTAATGACTTGATCACGGGTCATGGGACCATGGTCATTTACCTAACAAAGTGGCTGATAGAATAGACTAACCTAAGAAAAAGCACGAGTGGGACAAACACATATTACAGTTGAACCAATTAACTTAGCATATATTCATATCATTTGTCTTGTTTTCATTCAAATGGAGAAAGTGTATGAAGACGGCATCCTGCTACTTTGACAACCTTCTTTCACAGTGTAATAAAAACTTGAGGTTTCTGAATTAACTCTAAAATCTTTACATTCACATCACATTGGCCTGTGATAGACTCCACTTGGTGGAGTGGCCTCAGTGCCAGATAGAGGTAGATGTGTAACACTGAACCGTTTCAGTGCGTACTGTACCGTACCGAACAGTTGTGTAGTGTACCGAACGAATACAATGGTATGTTAAGCACTAACGACCGCCCACCGGGGGCTGTTTTTTTCACAATCTAATATAATTATTATTATTTTAAAAGTCGATTATTAATTTCAATATAAAATATTCGTTGACAGCCCTACAAGTACAATTAGTTACTGCACACTACATCACCCCTGAGTGGAACATGGAAAGCCAAACTTTCCCCCACTGTACCGAAAACCCGTACCGAACCTTGATTTCAAAACCGAGGTACGTACCGTACCGTGGTTTTTGTGTACCGTTACACCCCTAGTAATTATTATGGGAAAGAGACCCCATTCCAGGGGGAAGCGAAAACCCAGATATCCCAAGCCAATAGGGAATCCCTGGGAAAAACTCTTCCCCAATCCCCTAAGAGGGCGATCGAGCTGAGCTCCAGGAAAGTGGCCTTTAGACATGAGGGTTGGGAGGGTGGGGGTTCTTTTGTAATTGGTCTGAATAGGATGACAGGAAAGCATAATTAGACAAGTGACATGTAGATGTTGTAGAGGTTCCCTGTACCTGGTTCAACTAAGTCGCTCAAAAGTCCCATTATCCAGCTTAAATTAACCCGATGATTGAAGTCAGACTATCTCGGTTTCTCGAAGGCTCATTCGGGCTCAAACAATCTCGTTAATTCGAACCAGACTTCAGTAATCAGGATAATTGCGCATCCCCATCTTACCTCAAAAGGGGGAGGCGTCGATCGCAGAAATCCTGATTTTCTAACTGAATAATGGCAGAACGTCTTTTTTCAACGCTGACGAGCAGGAGATGATAATGAACGCTTATGAGGAATAAGACCATAATCTGTCTGCGAGAGCAAGACAAGAAGCATGGCAAAATATCGCAGACAAGTTAAATGCGTAAGTGTTGGGCAAATGTATATTATTTATTATTTCAACTCTTTCAGAATAAGTAGATAAAAACAAGCCCAAAGAGTATCTAATTGATACGAATTAATAGATACTTATGAGGATATCTGTACTGTATGCGCTTAGGTATCATGTACTATATAAATACATCATTCCCAACGTTTTCAAGGCGCAACCCCCGAAATAACGGTGTCAGAGAGGCTTGGAGGCTATTAACAGTTTCACTATTAATCAGGTTTTAATCTGTTTTGGACATCATCCATACATGCATTGAATTGATTAACTTTTGGTTTATACCAGTCATGTTCATCACCCTCTTGTTCATCATCAGATAACAGTGCTTGAACAGATAAATGCATTTTCTCAAATTCATTCATCAAAACGTCAAAGGCTTGCAATGGCTCATTCACTTTTCTCAAGTCACGTCCACGTCATCAAGTCCGTCAATCTCCTCAGACATTTTAATCCCAGTTACAATATCACAATAACGTGTGACAGTGATACAATTCAACAATCCACAGATTCAGATTACTCGTAATTCACATCCACAATCCACGCGTAAAGATGCTTAAATTTATGCTTGAATGAAAAACAATCCGGGCGCTCCAGTTAAGCAAATACATCCACAGCGGAGAATATGAAACTAATAGGATCCAAGTTTCATTCACATTTGCAATGCTCCGTTATTAAAATAACCACATAGTGTGTGTCGCATGCGCCGTATAGCTATAACGTGCATTATTGTCGCCAGACCCCCACGGGAAGTATCCAGGTCTAAGGTTAAGGTGTGCAAATGCACGGATACACTTCCCAAAGGGCTCAGCCGACCTACCACAACGAATTTCCCCAAGACCACAAACAGACACGGGAGAATGCTTTGAGAAACAGTAAGAAAGCTTTTATTGTAGAAAAAATAGATATATAACACAATGGTTATACTTTACATAAATAATTAATAGTTAACCTATTTAAAAGACCCACGCCTCCTAGGCCTAGGGTAGTTAAAAAGGAGGAAGCGCTCAATGCCCTGACAGCCCACCCCCAGGCTGTTACTCCCACCCACGCTACCTATCCCCGCCCCTGAGGCACTACACACGTGAATAAAAGTGCTCACCCTGCACACGGGTCTATGACTATCACACACTAGTCTAGAATCACACTACACCATTCAGTTCACTGCAAATAGCCTAAAATAGGTATATATATATCACACCATCTCTCGGGGAGTCACGGCAAATGATTATAGAGAACACAGGTTTATGTAAATACACACTAAGTGTCACACAGCAACTAAGGGGGCTGGGATAGAATAGTGGGTGCTGTTCACCGCTAGGGGTTGTGACCAGGCCTAGAATACTCCTCTCATATCCTAACCTAGGTTTGGGGCAGTGGAAGCGCTGAGTTACAAACAATACAAAAAAAGGTTTAGTTATGACCGGGGCCCGAAGGTGAGGGCCGGAAGGACGCCTCCCCCTTCCGCTCCCGTAGCCCCTCACGCCTTCGGGCTAAAACCGGTCTGTCCGTACTGGGGTGTTTTAGGGCGTTTTCACACCTGGCTCGTTTGGAGCTGTTATTCCGAAACCTGGAGCGTTTACCCCCTATTTCGGTTCAGTTGGGCATATATGAACACAGCAATCACATTATGTTGCGGAACAAAACAAGCGGGCCGAGACCACCTAGAGAGGGTGGTCTCGGCGCACTTCCAAACACACCCGACGCGACTCGTATGCTGTGAGAATGCAATCGACTTAGCAAACCGACACAATAATAATAATAATAGTGAGCCGTGGGTCAACGTGGAGCAGCGATGACTCGGTACACTGCCTCGTTGATATTTGGGCAGACGATCACATTCGTCAGATGCTGGAGAACACGCAAGTGTACAGAAAGTTTAGTGACTGTAGTGACGCTGCAACAGCTGCACCGTGCGAGACAACACCTCCTCTCTCTCTCTCCCTCTCACTGACTCTCTCTCTCCCTCTCTCTCTCTCTCTCTCTCTCACCGAGAGAATGAATGTGGACTGTTCCATCGGGGAGCTTCGGTGGTAATGTGAGTGGCTACAGACCGCTGCACTTAAATATAAACATTAGTCTACCTGGAGACTCAATGAGGTAATTGTAGATGTCGCCATAAGACGCTTCTGGCCATTTAGTGGGATCATTGTTTCATTATCCTGGTCGGCTGAAAGGACACTGGCCACCGAAGCTCCCCCCTCTGATGGAACAGTCCACATTCATTCGTGCATCATCTCGCGTCGTCCAGACTCTGTGGGCAATCTGCGCATGTGCATGGGTAATAGGTGCTTTAAAATGGGCTTGTTGCGTTGGGTGCGTTTGTTTTGGTCCGTGTGAACACAGCCGTGTGAACACAAACGAACTAAGGGTCAAGTACAACAATTGTATCATAATAGTCCCTGTGTCTCCCTGAATCAGAACAAAGCAAACGAACTACAGGTGTGAAAACACCCTTAGTATACTCCAAGCGAGGGCGTACAATAATGTCCTCCCGCCTGCAATGGAAGGCAAAGTCAGTAATAGCAATGTCCCCCCGTTCACGGGTTCGTCACTATGCACAATTTATATATTCTCCATATGATAAAACAAAGAGAGAGGTAGTTCACAGAGGGTGGAGCGTCCAAAATACTGGGCTCAAATCTTCTACAGTTTTACTGACTTACTGCATGCCGTTCTGATAATCTTCAGCTCCACGCTGTTAATATTATTCATAATTCCAATGCAGTCACTGTTCTTCTATTTCTTCATTGACCGCTCGGGAAACAGTTCGCTTGTCAGGCGCGTATTCTGATATCGTGTATCCATTTACACACGGCGTGCAGTGCTGCGACAATGTCTCTCCTGTGTGAGGCTCCACCCATTCCACAGCGGGGGGGACACCGCAGTCGGCAACAGAAAAATTTTCCACTGGAGAAAAGCACAAGACAAAAAGAGTTGCGTGTCCTCGTACTCCTGCAGCTCTGCATCCTCTGGTGTCATCCTCTCGACTCCCGTTTCTTTCTGCTACTGTCCACCATTGATCCTCCTTTCAACAGCGCCAGTACTTCCGGGCACTGCCCCGCCAGCCAGCCAATCCACTTCTTGCTCCCTCCAACGACACTCCCCAGCTGCGTAAGAAAAAGGGAACACATGTGTAGACTGCATGACGTTAAGTAGACTACCCCCCCTTGGTGGTCCTGCTGTCGCTGTTTTCTGCACAAAATCACCATCCTCCAGGACGCGTGAACATTAAAGGCAACCAACTTGTGTTCGGCTTTTCTCTGATTGGCCGCGACCCCCCGCCCCCACGCGCAGGCAAGCGCAGTCGTCCCACGTCCCAAATGAAATCCAAGGAGCAAGCGCGGCAGCGCGGGCAACCAACTTGTGTACCAACCAACTTGTGTTCACCTGCTGTACCAACCAACTTGTGTTCAGCTGCGGTAGCAGTGGAGCGCTGCTGACTGATTATTATGTTTCGCGTTTTTAACAACCAACGGTAGATTCACTCGTCACTGTACATGTATAAACAAAGCCCATACAGTTATGAAATGCGCTGAACTAGAAAATACATCTGGTAGTTCGTTTATGACGTTAATTAATAATAAACACTGTTAGGACTCTCTGACTCTTAATAATAAACACTGTTAGGACTATCTGACTCTTACTAATAAACACTGTGTTAGGACTATAAACACTGTTAGGACTATCTGACTCTTAATAATAAACACTGTTACAGTGTTAGGACTATCTCGATTCACGCGTCACTACTGTAACTAGAAACTCTGGGTGTCACTGTACATCAGTGTGGAACTGTAAGCTGTAACGTTATTTCGCGTTTTTAACGTCAGCGGGGCGATGCGGTGTTTTGTCCCCGGCTTCCGTGCACCGCCGCCGGCTCTACTCGGTCCAGCTCCAGCAGCAGCGACCATGCTCTGTTGTAGAACGAAGCCCTTCAATGACAGAGCTCTCATATTTTGCGAATGCATAAACTATATCTTAAATTATGGCTATGTGTCTAATATGGCTGTCGCTTATCAATGACTTCGCGACAGCCATATTAGACACATAGCCATAATTTAAGATAGTTTATGCATTCGCAAATATGAGAGCTCTGTCATTGAAGTGGGTGGTGGCAGTGTAACAGCGTTCACCCTGATGTAAAGTAGCGATTTTTATTGTTTTGTCATGACAACCCAATTACATAATCCAACATATGTGTAAAGAAACAACATATTCCAGTTAACGGTATATTTTTTAATGATTCATTACGGTATAAATTAGGTTAACTGGAGCTGTGGCGGCTGCTTGCTGAAGCGCCAGCGGGGCGGCGGGGCGACGCGGTTGTTTTTTCCCCGGCGCCCGCGGCTTGATCCAGCTCCAGCAGCAGCAGCGGCCGCGCTCCGTTGTAGAAGCCCTTCAATGACAGAGCTCTCATATTTTGCGAATGCATAAACTATATCTTAAATTATGGCTATGTGTCTAATATGGCTGTCGCTTATCAATGACTTCGCGACAGCCATATTAGACACATCGCCATAATTTAAGATATAGTTTATGCATTTGCAAATATGAGAGCTCTGTCATTGAAGTGGGTGGTGGCAGCGTTATAGATAGGAGGTGTACTGTATGTCAAATGTCGGTCATGTGGTGGAAGAGTTTAGTACAGTCACACAACAGAACACCAGTGTTTCTAGTAGATATGTTTATTAATATAAATAAACACCTCTGTCTGAACTGGTTCGACCAGCGCGTTGGTTCGACTTCTGCCGCGTCTCTCAGCGGAAAAGGGCGTGTGCTAGGGCGGTATCAGAGAAACGCTGAACGAAAAGCTGAACACAAGTTGGTTGCCTTTAATATTCACGCCTCCAGGACGGCTCTCCACTCTCCCACCGGGACTTCCTGGACTCCGTCTAGACAAGAAAGAAGGGACAGCATGGTGCAGTACAGTGACAGTGATTCGAATACCCATCATAGGCCGATATACACTTGCCTGTTATATCAGCCAGGTAAGCCTTTAGGTCCTCCTCCAAGCGCATAATACATGACAATGAATGATTGGTATATAAACAAAGACATTTGACACACGTACCTTGTATTTCCTCATACAGAACAGACAATGAGGAAGGGAAAGAGAGGGGATTTTAAAGTGAATACCGCGGGAAATTGGGCGAATGGCTAGCCACTCCAGAACCGTGTCGGTGGAGCCAAATCATGTATTTAGTGGATTGGTTCAGTTGGGCTGGATAGGCGGAACTGTGGGAATAGGGGGTAGACCTGGGTATGAGGAAACAAAGGGCCGTGCGTCATGTTTATTATATTAAACATGTGCTTTTAAATTGTACATGAAAATATATGTAGATTCAAAAATACATCTCAATATACTCTCAGAAAAGGTAGAAATATATTTTTTACATACTTAACCTGTTAAGCCGTAAGGTCCCCCAATTGCTTTTCTTTATCATAAATCGATCAATAGAGACCGTATTAGATCCCCAATTATCATATCATGGGGTATCATTGGAAAGCCACACTCATTGGCTACAACCCTGTCCAAAAACAAATTTTTACATACTTAATATACAAAAAAGATACTTTCAGCATGGAAAAATATACTGTACACATTTCTGACATGGAGATGTTGAAGTTTGGATACTTTGCATTACGGGGCGGCTAATGGTGTAAATCTCTGAGGTGGGCATCTTAAAAGCTGAAAATATATTCTAAAACATATCACCATGTACAGTATGTTGTTTCTCAAACTGACTTTGTGTCTTCGCAGTATCTCTCCCGTCCCCACAAATTCTTCAGGAGGTTGAGGTGCCGATTATAGGCAACAGACAGTGTAACTGCAACTATGGAGTGGGCTCAATCACAGATAACATGATCTGTGCTGGTTTGGCTGCTGGAGGGAAGGACTCCTGTCAGGTGATCATTTTAACACACAGGTCCTTAGGTTTTATTCCCTGCAAAGATCTATCTCTGCTGACACAGTGAATTCCTCTTTCCACAGGGAGACTCAGGTGGCCCATTGGTGAGCAAGCAGGGCACTCGCTGGATCCTATCTGGAGTGGTGAGCTTTGGTCGAGGTTGTGCCCTACCTGACTTCCCTGGAGTCTATACCAGAGTGTCCCGGTATCAGTCATGGATCGAGAGTCAGATCACCAATGACCAGCCAGGCTTTATTACCTTCAACTCCACTGGGACTGATGGAGACCTCAATGTTTCATGTACCGGACTGCTACTACCTACACCAGCTCCTACCACCACCAACACCACGGCTACTACACCAACTACAACCACCACCACGGCTACTACACCAACTACAACCACCACCACGGCTACTACACCAACTACAACCACCAGCACGGCTACTACACCAACTACAACCACTACCACGGCTACTACACCAACTCCCACCACTACCACCACCACCACGGCTACTACACCAACTACCACCACGGCTACTACACCAACTACAACCACCACCACGGCTACTACACCAACTACAACCACCACCACGGCTACTACACCAACTACAACCACCACCACGGCTACTACACCAACTACAACCACGGCTACTACACCAACTCCCACTACTACCACCACCACCACTGCTACTACACCAACTACAACCACCACAACTACAACAACTGCAGCCCCTGCTCCTGTTCCATCTGTGTTGGTCACGGCGATCATAGAACAAGTGTTTATACCAGCTTATAGCAACCCAGCTAGCCAAGAATTTAATGCATTTGCAAGTACTATTATCTCAGTGGTAAGTTTTTAATTGTATCTTGAGAACATTTCTCTTTGCCTTTGCTGATATTCTGAGTGAATGATAAATACATGCAGGTCGCTGCATCTGAAAAGCAAACTGCTGTAACAAAAGAAATGTCTTTATCAAATTCCTCTTAATGTGCTGTTCAAATAAATTTGTATAGAAGTATAATGTATCTAAACATTTTCTTCTTTCCACACAGTATAATTTGATCTACATTGACAAATATGGGATGCTTTTCAACACCACCAAAGTTATTGCATTAAGGTAGATTTCACAGTTATATTCTATAGATCCTACAGATCCATTGTTTATTATTAATATTACCTATATAAAAATAGTAAACTATTATGTATTTTCGAACCTGTGGCTGATATTGGTTGACATGGTTGTCCATAAGCTATAGAGGATGATGTTATGCCATTATTTTAATAAATTATTCCATAATTTCCAACATCTGAGCCTGGCTTTTGTGATCTCATGCAGACCCACAGCCACTCGTACTGATAACACTCAAGCAGACGTGGAGCTTCTTTTCCGTGAGAACGCCACCAGTGATCAAATCCCCAAAGCTGAGGAAGTTCGCAACACCCTTGTAGAAGCTATGAACAACCCCAACGCTACCTTCAACATCACCGTTGACCCCAGCTCCGTTGTAGCCTCACTCGTCATTCGTAAGTAAACATTAGTATCTCTCTCTCTTTCTTGAAATCATATCAAATCATTGGTAATTACTCACCATCTCTCTCTGCAGGAATAACCATACATGTGCCAACAGATGTTGCCAGGCCCTTTCTTGCCTGGGCGAAATCAGCTCTGAAATAGCACAACCGAAAGCCAATCACAGCCACAAGGGTGTGTGAATCAACCCAGACTACCATTGACCTCATCCTGACCTCCGACAAGTCCATGATCTCCAATAAAGGGTTGATAGCATGCGGGTTAAGTGATCATTATATGATATTCTGTTCCCGCAAAAAGCTAAAGCAAAAGGCTGGCTGTCACAAAACGGTCACATCTAGAGACCTCAAAACGTACTCTAGCGAGGCCTTTAACCTTGAACTGAAGAGCCTGGACTGGTCAGATGAACTAAATGGTACACTGGTTGAAGAAACCTGGCTTGGCTTCAAAACCAAATTCTCAACAATACTAAACAACATGGCCCCCCTAAGAACCACCAGGGTAAAAAATCGCGCTGAGCCGTGGATGCACACTGAAATACTGACCGCTATGAAAGCCAGAGACAAAAAATGCTCTGAATTTCATAAAAGTCAGTCAAAGCTTACCAAAAGCACGAGCAGTGAACTCCAAGCCCACGTGACTGAACTCAAACTAGAAAGAAACAGACTAAGAAATGATGTAAACTCCATGATAAAAACTGCAAAAAAAAATTTCATCAATGACAAAACTGAGGAAAACAAAAATAAACCACGTGAACTGAAATTACTCAATAATCAACTAGGCTGCAGTAAAAAACTTAAAACCAGGTTCTCAAACATAAACATAAAGACGGACAACACGCTCATCACAGACAAACTGGATGTAGCCAATTACTTAAACACTTTCTTCACAAATATAGCCACAACACTGGTAAACAAACTACCCTCCCACTCAGGGAAGTATGGGGTAGAACACATAGTAGCATACTACAAGAACCTAGGCGTCCACAAAGACGATTTCAAACTGGAAATGGTAACTACAGATGAGGTACTCAATAAACTGAGCGCCCTCCAACCGAACAAGGCCACTGGCCATGACAACATCCCCTCCAAATTCCTCAGAGACTCAGCAGCCGCCATCACCCCAGTCATCACACACATAATAAACCTCTCCATAAAACAGGGACACGTCCCCAAGGACTTCAAAATAGCGAGAGTAACACCCCTGCACAAAAAGGGCAGCAAATTAGACCCAGGCAACTACCGCCCTGTTTCTATCCTTACATCCATCTCGAAAGTCATGGAAAAAATAGTATACGAACAGGTCGAAAAGTACCTTACGGATACAAATCTAATCTACGAATTCCAATCTGGCTTCAGAACATCCCACTCCACTGACACATGCCTTCTCTATTTGAATGACCACATCAAGCAAGAGGTGGACGCGGGCAAATACTGCGGCATGGTCATGCTAGACCTACAAAAGGCCTTCGACACTGTCAATCACACCATTCTGATTGACAAGCTAAAAGCAATTGGTTTTGATAGTTTATCAGTGAGCTGGGTACAATCCTACCTGGAGGGGAGAGAACAGATGGTGGAGGTAAACGGTACCCTATCCCCCCCCCCCCTCACAGTGAACTGTGGTGTTCCACAAGGAAGCATACTAGGACCACTACTGTTCCTAATTTATGCAAATGACATGTCGTCAGCTTGTGACTGCAACTTGTTCCTGTTTGCGGACGACTCAGCCCTGCTGGTCTCTGACAAGAACAAGTTACAGGTTGAAAAAACCCTCAGCTCGGAACTAGGCAAAATCTGCATATGGCTCGCCGACAACAAACTATCATTACACATGGGCAAAACAGAGTCCATTCTCTTCGGTTCAAATAACAATCTCAGCAAAACAGACGGCTTCTCAGTTACAGTGGGTGACAATATTGTCACAAGGAAAGATGAAATTACCTACCTGGGTTCCATCCTAGAGGCTAATCTTTCCTGTGACAAAATGGCATCCAATGTAATAAAAAAAGTCAATCAACGAACTCGATTCTTGTACCGGATCTCCTCCCTGGTAAACAAGAATACCCTGAAGACTCTGGCAGGAGCACTCATTCAAGGGTACTACGACTATGCTTGCACCTCATGGTACCAAAGCACCTCAAAGGCACTAAAAACCAAATTACAAACATCTCAAAACAAACTAGTCAGACTACTGCTTGACCTGACTCCTAGAACCCACCTCACCCCTGCACACTTTGCCAACCTAGGATGGCTTAGAGTAGACGACAACCTAGGATGGCTTAGAGTAGACGACAGAGTACAGCAACTTGCAATGGGCCTGGTCTACAAGATACACTACCAAGGTACCCATGTACATGTCAAAATACTTCCCAAAGGTCAGTGAATACCACGATCACAACACCAGAGGGAGCTTCACAAATCATGTAAAACCCAGATTCGGCTCAAACAAGGGACTAAACACGTTTCGCAATTATGCCACAACAATGTGGAACGCCCTACCCAAAGCTGTAAAGGAATGTAAATCACTACCCACCTTCAAAAACACTCTCAAAGAACATCTACGGGAGACTGCAATTCAAAACTGGCCCCTACAAATGTCCTAACCCAGTTGTACAATAAAGACCAAGCATGGCTTTGTCAGTATTCCAATGTACAGCCCCACCCAACCCCACCCCACCTACCCAACCTCCTCCAATGTACAGTTTCTATGTCAAATGTATGTCAGTATTCCAATGTACAGTGTGTCCCCCCCCCTACCCAACCCCCCCCCCCCCCCCCACCTCCAATGTACAGCCCCACCCCACCTACCCAACCTCCCCCAATGCACAGTTTCTATGTCAAATGTATATACTCTTCTTCTGGATTTTTTTAGTATCACAAACAGTACTGTATTTGAAAATCTGGTATGTCATAAATGTATAGATGTAGCAGTACTGTCTATCTGTATGTCATGTGTGTCATATGATGAATTGAAAATGGGGGACCCTGATGGAAACAAGACGAAAGTCTTTCTCAGGTCTGCATCCTCTTAACAATTGTATGTATTGAGCTGTACTGTACTGTACCCATTCTGCAATCTGTTAATAAACTTTTCAATCAATCAATCAATCTTAATTCAAAGCTTATATTCTGAATTGATCTTTTAACAGAAAACACAACTTCTGCCCCCACCACGGTTGCCCCCACCACGGCAACTACTGCAACTACGATGACCATCAGCACGATGATTTTCAGATCTCCTGGAGAAACATTTACAACTGACTTGTTGAATTCATCATCTGCATCTTTTCAAAGTCGCGCTGCACTGATAGAAACAGTGGTAAGTCTCACTAGACAATAGAAATTGTGGTAGTACTTTATAGCTAGAAGTACTCACATTTTATTTGCAATACTTTTGCCTGAGAGCTACAACAAATACTTAAGAAGAAAAAAAGTACTAGAAGTTAGCCCAATGGGAGAATGTACAAGAAAGAGTGTTTTGTCCACCTACAGTATAGACAGCTATGGAATAACTACCCCCACCATAAAGCCTTGAGACTTGCCTTGAGATTTGATTTGAGATTTGACTTGACACGACTTGAGACTTGCCTTGAGACTTGACTTGTGACGAGGGCGGCTAAGTGGCGCAGTGGGCAAGGCGCTCGCCACTAACGCAGGAGATGCTGGGTTCGAGCCCAGCTCTCGCCGTTGCTTCCGGCTTGGCTGGTCGTTCATACTAATACAGTATTAGGGGGTGGGAAAGCCGGTGGGTGGGGATGGGACGTTGTGGACAGCGACTCCTACAGGTCGGTTGGTGCGCCTGTACAGCAGAATCAGGAAGTATCTGGGGCAGCGTGAGCCTCCCACGCATTACTCCTCGCCACTGAGAGATCGTGCTGTACAGGTGAAAAGATGCAACGGCTGCCTCCTCGGAGGGGACACGTGATGCAAGGCTTCGTCCACATTGCAGCCGACCAGTAGGAGGCATGGTCTAGCAACGTTCGAGACAGGGGAGGGAAGAATTGGATAATACGAAAATTGGGATGGGAGAAAAAAATAGAAAAATGGGGAGAAAAAGTAGATACAAAAAAAAAGACTTGACTTGTGACTTGAGATTTGACTTAAGATTTGCCTTGAGATTTGACTTGAAATTTTACTTGAGACTTGCCTTGAGACGAGACTTGAGTTGAGACTTGCCTTGAGACTTTCACCTTTCATGTAGTTCTATAATTTCACAGAAAATGACTTGGATTTGGTGCAGGAAGACTTATAAGCAGCTCTGGTAAAATGTCTCAATCGACATCCACAGTAAAAGTACAGAGCATGTTTACTGAACGTGCACCTTCTGTATTTTCTCATGTCTATTACATGCAGGAGGGCAATCCTTTATTTTCTCAAGACTTGAGAACTTGAACGTTTTACAATCCAAGTCCATATATTGACCTCTCACCGAGATGCAATGAAGGGAACTGATATCAGATTTGATAGCAAGAAAGACATACATTTTTCCAGTACATCTCTAGTACATCTCAAGAATTCTATTTCCACAAAATAGTCACTTATGTGAAGACATTTCCACAGAATAGTCACTTCTATGAAGACATTTCCACAGAATAGTCACTCATATGAAGATATTTCCACAGAATAGTCACTTATATGAAGACATTTATATGTCGACCTGCCATCCCCCGCAGAATCCAAAAGCAAAAACATAGAACACACCAAATTGATCTTTTCACAGAAAACACAATCAATGCTACAACAACTGCTGCCCCCACCACAGTTGCCCCCACCACGGTTGCCCCCACCACGGCAATCATTGCAACTACTGCAACTACGATGACCATCAGACTTGAGATTTGACTTGAGACTTGCCTTGAGACTTGCCTTGAAACCAGACTTGAGACGTTCACCTTTCATGTAGTTCTATAATTTTCACAGAAAATTACTTGGATTTGGTGCAGGAAGACTTATAAGCAGCTCTGGTCAAATTTCTCCATCGACATCCACAGTAAAAGTACAGAGCATGTGTACTGAACGTGCACCTTCTGTATTTTCTCATGTCTATTACATGCAGGAGGGCAATCCTTTATTTTCTCAAGACTTGAGAAATTGTTGTTGAACGTTTTACAATCCAAGTCCATCCTATATATTGACCTCTCACCGAGATGCAATGAAGGAAACTGATATCAGATTTGATAGCAAGAAAGACATACATTTTTCTAGTACATCTCAAGAATTCCATTTCCACAGAATAGTCACTTATATGAAGACATTTCCACAGAATAGTCACTCATGAAGGCAAGGGGGTGACAGTGGCTCGGGAGGTAGAGCAGTCGTCTGGTAATCCGGAGGTTCCCAGTTCGATTCCTGATCCTCCCGAGCATAGTGTCGAAATGTCCTTGAGCAAGACACTTAACCCCTAATTGCTCCCGATGAGCAGGTTGGCACCTTGCATTGTTGCCTCTGCCATCAGTGTGTGAATGGGTCAAATGTGAGGAACAAATTGTAAAGTGCTTTGGATAAAAGCACTATATAAATGCACCATTTGCAATAGTAATTTTTATGATGCAGCTATTACATTTCGTTTTACTTTCGGCCTAGCAAACCATTTCCAAATGTAGGTATCTCGTTTTTCAAAAGTTGAGAACTCATTTTGGATCAAAACTTTAAATTATGTGAATTATAGTCATTCTGCCAGATGTACAGTAGTATGAATGCCGTAAAAACAATCAAGAATGTAACCAGTATGAATTCACACAACCTTGTTTTCATTCCTCTAGCTTGAGCCTTACTACAGTGAAGCATTCTACTCTTTCACCAGCTTGACGGTGGTAGCATTCAGGTAATTTGCTGATGTTTATGTACAACAGGTAGATTTTAAATAAAAGGCAAAAAAGCACATTTATGGGTTTCAATCCAGTATGAGCTTGTTAAAGGAACACACACACATTATGGGAAATGTGCTTACTGTCTTCTCTAGAGTCAGACAAGAAGATAGATACCAATTTCCTCTTTGTGCGTTCAGCAGAAAGCTAGCCTAGCTTAGCACAAATTAATGGAAGCAGATACGGATCAGCTAGCCAAGCTTAAAACTCTGGGAGAGGTATTTTTGGCCGACAGCTAGGCTAGCTTGCAGCAGTTTCTACTGAATGCACAGTGAGGAAATTGATCTGTCTAAAAGATAACCTGTTGGGGATAAGTTGTGATAGGACCCAATTGCAGAACAGGACAAGGAGAGAGCAGGCAGGACACAGATGGTGGATGTCAAAAATAGAGCTTTACTTAGCACGGGCAACAAACAAGGATTCTCCAAAAGACATGTGAACAAAAAGGCACAGCAATTCTGGCAGAGAGCAAGTACAAAACACTAACAAAAACCTCAGCAGAGCTGGCAGGGAAAAGGAACAAAAACTAAACAAACATCGCTAATAACAGCCATAATATGACAATTAATATATTCCCCCCCCCCCCTTTCAGATCTGGATCAATTGTCAACACAGTGAACCTAGGATTCCAATCTACATCTGTTCCTGATGACACCCAGATTGTAGACGTCTTAATTCAAGCAGCAGAAAACATTAACCAATTCAACATCGACACCAGCTCCGTCACCGTGGATGGCACACGTAAGCAATAAACACATCTAATCCCTGGATTTCAATTTTACAGATTTATTTATTTTGATAAATGTTTCCAAAATCAGGATACATTTTACATGATACATGGCATGACGTCTGTCCTTTTCTCTGTCTGTTTACAGAGATTTCAGGCGGAGTAAGACACAACATCAGTCTCTTTACTGTGTCCTTGGCTGCTCTGTCATGGCTACAATCACGCCATTAGAGATCCCGGGGAATATTTGCAAGGATCTACAGGGTCAGATGTCTGTCGTGGATAAGATAGTGATGGTAATTGTTAACAGAATCCGGCTATAGGGCGACAATAATGTGGTCAAGAGGCATAGTTTCCAGTATTTTGCCTTTAACTGGCTTGATGTGTTTATTCACATGGTGGGAGCATTTACACATGAGTCCTCTCTCTTACTGAGAGACTGGGGGAGAGAAAGAAGGGGGAGGAGACACAGATACTTATACTTGTCATTTGGTAGTACTCCGGAGTATCTCCGCCTAGAACGCCCTCCAGTTGACACAGATATACATGCAGGTAGACAGACACTAGTGTGTACAGTTACATATGCAGTTAGACATTTACTAACAACCACACACAGATTCTCTAGCTTCAACAGTAATGGTCAAAAGCGCACAGGACAACGGCTTGGGTACATTGAGAGGACAGCCTCCTGGTTTGCTAGATGTCTCACTGTTGCTAGATTATAAAATGTTACACTGTGGAAAGACCGAATTATGTCAACAAGCACTTGGTGTCTTACATCATCGTCTTATATCTTATATCATTACTAGAAATAGTAGTCCTTTGAAAAATTATTAAAATTGAGAGGATTGGCATACATTTGAAAACGGGGCTGTCACGATAGTCAACTGAGTTTGACTGAATACCATGTGTAAATAGTCAATGTTTTCAAAATAAACAACTTTTACTTTCTGCAGTTAGCATTCGTGTATTTGTAGTATTTGTTATTTGCCCACAGCAGGACTTCTATTCAACTGAACAGGACAAACAGGAATACAAGCCTAACCTAGAAGTGGGAAACCATAATAACCCTCGCCAATCTGTGATTATGATTGTAGATTGTTTGAAATATTTTTAGAAAATTTTATTTAACCTTTATTTACCCAGGCAAGCAAGTAAGAACAAATTCTTATACAAAAGCAGGCTGACCAAAAAGCAAAGGCCTTTTGAGGGAAGGGGGGGGGGGAGGCTGCAACAAAAACAAGGTTATGTACATGCATACAAGTAAATAAAATACAAAATTACAGTAGCAATAGTATACAAGGACAATTACAATAAATAAGGGAGAAAGAAGGAAGGAGAGAGAGAGGGAAAAATAGAAAGGGAGTGGGAGAACCAGAGGGAGAGAGAGAGAGAGGAAAGGGGGAGAAGGAGGGAGGTAGGTGAGGGGGCTTAGGGGGAGGAGAGAAGAGTCTGAGGGCTATGCATGCGATTGGGAGGCAGTCAGCAGGTGCAACAGTCGGTTATGATCTGTTGCAGATTTTGTTTAAAAGCAGTGAGGGCAGTGAATTTAAGGGTGTTTTGTAAGGTGTTCCAGTCAGATGCAGCAGCAAATCGGAAGGCGTTACGGCCGGAAACCGTGGAGGCTTTGGGGATGGTGAGTTTGATGAAGTTGCTGGACCTCAGGTTGTAATCAGAAGTGGAGATGTGCAGAAGGGAGGAGAGGTAGAGAGGTGTTTTACCAAGTATGGTTTTATAGATGACTTGAAGCCAGTGAAGAAGCCTTCTGGTGTGAAGAGATGTCCAGTCCACCAGGTTATAAAGGTCACAGTGGTGAGTGGTGAAGGATGCACTAGTGGCAAAATGGATGGCGGAATGAAGGAGTCACTGGAGGGCACACTGGAATGCCATTCTATAGGGAGGATGGTCATCTTGACAAGAGTGTGTTTGGCCGAGCAGGTGAAAGAAACTTTATTACAGTACAGGACGCTCAGACGAGCTTTGACTTTGGCCTGCAGGTGTTTTATGTGAGTAGAGAAGGAGAGGGATGGGTCTAGCCAGAGGCCAAGGTATTTTTAAGAAGTAACAAACTCCAGCTCGGAGCCGTCGGTACAGGTGATTTTAGGGGTGCTAGCAGTGTCATGCTTTGTCAAATAGCATACATTTAGTCTCCTTGGAGTTGAGAAGGTGGAGACTGTGAATGGACTGTTCAATAGAGGTAAGACTAATTTGAAGAGTGGATGCTGCAGAGTGGAGTGAAGGGCCTGCTGAGTACAAGATGGTGTCATCAGCATATAGATGGATCTGTGAATTTCCAGCAGCCTTGGCTACATCGTTGATGTAGACAGAGAACAGCAAGGGACCCAAGATGGAGCCCTGATGCACCCCTTTTGAGATGTTGAGAGGGTCAGACAAGATGTTCTGTCTTCACCTGCTGGACACGATTAGCAAGGTAGCTGGCAAACCAACTGCAGGATTTTGAAGAAAGGCGGATGGAATGGTTGACTGAATCGAAGGCTTTGGCTAAATAAATAATGGCAGCGATGCAAACCACCATAGAGTCCAAGGAGATAATGATGTCATCCAGGACCTTAACACATTGGGTGCCGTTAACGTATAACTACGTTTCTGTTGCCCGACGGTTAAGTGCCGGAAACGTAGAACTATGTTTTTCTCACGGTATTTGTAACTGAGGGGTACAATTCCCTGACTGTATTAATCAAGTACTGATATCATTAATCACTACCGTCTATGTACTTCTGGCCAATACTGTACATGAGTATTATTAGATTAGAACACTCCAACAATAACACGGTTTTCCACACAGAATACTAGTTTACAATATTTATTACATAAAAGGAATAGTATTACATGACTTAGTTGCACTTATAAGGCAAATAGAATGTGCATAGGCGAGTCAATAGTAAATATTAAGTAATTATCTAGGGATCTTCTGGGAAAGGGTGTACTACCGGTTGTAAGCCAGCAGAGGGGGCCAAAGCTCTATGCAAGTCCAGGGTTCAAGGAGGCGATGTCATCCCTGTGTAGTCAGCGGGGAGAGGCAGCCTGATCCCAGGGTGCGCGCCTTGCAGGTGAAGGTAGAAGCCGTGGAGCCTCTGGTTCGACAGAGACTGGCTTGAATGTTGTCCCCACGGGCACGTGGATCCCACAGTAGCAGTGGGGTAGGCGGTTCTCTGTTCCAGCAGCTTGGTCAAAGCAATGAAGAATAATAATCCTTGCCCGGAGAGTGGCACCGCTGGCGGGGTGTAGATCCTCCGTGGTGCTGCTGCTCCGGTGTAAATCCTCCGGTGCGGTAATGCACGGTTAGTCCTGACGTTACTATACTATTAGCACGGGCAATAAGTCGACGCACAATTACTCACTCCACGTGGTCTTTGACTCGTAATGAAGGTTTACTAATAGATAGAGAACGATACGACAAACAGACGTATTTAGGATAACACGAGACTATATTGGGGCAATGCGAGCCCTGCTGTACCGCACGTTTCGTAGTGGGTAAGGCTTTACTTAGTAACTGAACCAGACTGAATTGAAGGCGAACTGAAGAGGAACTGCAAGGGGAGTTCTGTATTCGCCGCGCTATATTTATATCCACGGCGGACAAATAGTGCCTATCTCATTTCTGTCGCCTCTCGGTCTCGTAGCCGTGGGCGAAAGCGGGCATGCCCGGGCAAGTCCCGGCGGTAGCTTTCAAGTCAGCTCGAGGGGGTAAGGCTTTACTCGGTACCTGGCGCCAGGGGATCGCTTCCAATAGGGGAATGAATATTATGGTCTGTCCTGCTACCAGGTAAAGGGATATTCCGTATATATTGTACAAGGAATATACAGGGGATATCAAACGATATGCAGATACTATACATGGGATCTCAGGCAATAAATATATATATTCGGTTTAATCTGACCCTTTGTAACAGTATTCCTCTAACGCGTTCGGCCATTATTGCACTCCATTAGAAACTGGGTAGTTTCTTTTCTCTACCGAGCTGCGGCGTGGGGCCGGGTTCTAAACACTCCGGCAAAACACACGCTTGTAGGGATGGTTTGGACAACTGACCCCGCCCGCCCGTTCATGTGCAATGCCCAACAACGTCGGAGACAAGATCGCTGTGGATAACTGGAATGGCGATAAGATAATTGGATTATTTCTTTATTATTGTTACATCAGATACCAGGTAAGGACTCTATATATAAAAGCTTGCGTTGATCTGATATTTCTTTCTACCGCGATTGAAGCTATCTGTGTTTTATGTGTGTGGCTGTGTGCCGTTGGGTGCAGGAGGGGAGGGGGGGAGCGCCGCGCTCCAGGGCACATTTCATGTATTCACGAGGAAGGATAATAATGATAATCTAGCGTTGATTTCAGGAAGATTCGATAATCAGGCGAAAAATTACGTGTTTATTTAATTACACAAAAACGCTGTTTTCGCATATTTTTCCTGGAATTGCTTGGAAGCACCCGGGCTATATTCATATTCGAAATGGTATGGAACCGCCCATTAACCCCATGTAAACGTAGTTGTAGTTTGTAGAACTAAACCTATATTTTATAGTATCGCTATGGGTCTAATAACGCCCTCGAGTCTCATTGAGCTGCTTCTGGTCAACGTACAAAAAACAGATTTTCGTCCGTACATTTCCATTTTTTCTTTTTTTAATCCTCTCTTTCTCCAATTTTTCTCTGTTTTTCTCCCCGTCCCAATTTAGTCGTTGTGCCAATTCCCCCCCTCCCCTGCCTGGTTGTTGTGCGCATGTTCTCCTACTGGTCGGTACAAGGGAACCCTGAAGTCATCCGCACGCTTCCTCCGACACGCGCAGCGACAGCCAGTGACTCTTTTTTCACCTGGCAGCGAGGACTCTCATTGGTGAAGCGTAACGCGTGGGAGGTCACGCTGCCTTCATCAAGTCCTGCCTCCGCTGAGCAAGCGCCCAGACCTGACCTGTAGGCGTTGCTGTCCACAATGCCAGATTCCCACCCATGACTTCCCTCCCCCTAACTCAGCCAAACAAGTTAGTATGACGATCAGCCCAAGCCAAGGCAATGCCGACTCCGGGAGTCGAGACCGCAGCCTCTTGCATTGGTGACGAGCGCAATCTCCGCTACGCCACCTGACCGCTTGTACATTTCCATTTTATACCGTTTTGAATATGAACATAGTCCGGCAGCTTCTGAGCAATTCCAGGGAAAAGACACGAAAACAGCGTTTTTGTGAAATTCAATAAACACGTTGTCATTTTTCGCCTGATTATCGGATCTTCCTGAAATCAACGCTAGATCATCACTATTATCCTTTGTCGTGCACGCATGCAATGTGGCTTAGACCGGCGCCCCCCCCCCCCCCTCCTGCAACCCAACGGCAGAACAGCTAAACACATAAACACATATAGCTTCAATCGCAGTAGAAATAAATATCAGATCAACGCAAGATTTCATATATGGTGTCCTTACCTGGTCTCTGAAGTAATGGAAAAAAAATAATCCAATAATCTCATCGCCATTCCAGTTATCCACAGCGATCGTGCCTCCGACGTTATTGGGCATTGCTCTTCAACGGGCGTGCGGGGTCAGTTGTCCAAGCCATCCCAAAAACGTGTGTTTTGCCAGAGTGTTTAGGACCCGCCCCCATGTTGCAGCTCAGTATAAAAAATAAACGAACCCGTTTCTAACCGGGTGCATTACTGTCCGAAGGCGTTAGAGGGCGGTATAATACCGTCTGCCAGCTCAGACACACTCAGAACAGTATGCACAAGGTGCCCCTCTGAATTATGAATGGATATAGATAATAAAAGAAATACCGTGACAGAAGCGTAGATCTACGTTTCCGGCACTTAATGATCGGACGACAGAAACGTAGTTCTACGTGAACGGCACTGAAAGTGTTAAGCATGGCGCAGAAACACGTATATATATACGTGGTTGGCCCTGAATGTGTTAATGATACAAATATTGTTGTTTTTATTATCATTATAATTATTTAATTCTGCGGATGTCTGTAAGATGCAATTCCCAAGGACTTCTCCCACAGACAGCTGTTGAAAACACGGGCACACACCGGTCTGTACGATTTGCGACTGCGTAAATCCTACATAAATCCTACAACGAATTTACAATACGAAGCCGTTCGAGAATGCCGAATAAGTACGTAAATCAAGTTACAAAGGAATTCCTTGGTAACTGTCACGCATGTCCATTCGGGAATGAGGACCAATATGTATTTATCATGTGATGTGAAACATTGATATGTTATGAACAATAGTGATGGTAACAATGGACATTGGTGATTGGAGCCTATGGAGTATGAAGAAAACATTCACACACAAAAAACCAACACATGAAATCAAAGGTTTGATAAATGGGTTTTTATGAGTGTGTGAATTCAATAATTCCCTGTTTTATCGATAGATGCAATAACGAACAAAGCTGATCTGAGTATCAGATGTGTGTTGAACACCATGATAATCATAGAATGTATTACAGCCTAAACGATGCCCAGTATAACCATCCACTCCAGACAATCATATTTATAATGTACCAGAGTGTATTATGTGAGCTTGATTGTCATTTTGTACAATTGAATGCAATAAGTGCTAATCTAGGATAGCTTGCAGCTGGATAGCTTCCCACTGAATGCACAGAGAGGAAATTGGTATCTATCTTTTCACCTGACTCTGGAGAAGACAGTAAGTGCATCTCCCATAATATTGGCGTGTTCTGCCCCCTTAGCAAAGATTGTGTTTTTAGCCTTTTTTTGTGTGTTTCTGTGCACAACGGTGGCTGTGTTGATGATTATGTCATGAAATTGGGTCCGTTTGGTCCTTTTCCATATATACAATGTTAAATGGTCATCATTAGAATGGCTCTAAAAAAAAAGTTATACACTTTAGCTTGCCAATTAACCATACCGTTTTTTTTCCTCCAATTGAATCTCATGTTAAAGCGCTGTTTTTTTTATCTGCACTCATTCATAAAATTTTCGATACGATTATCAAATGAACGCTTTTTCCACAATGTGGGGACCAATGAATGTGGATCACTACCCACTTTCAAAACCTCTCTCAAGGGACACCTACGGGAGACTGCAATTCAACACTGGCCCCTGTAAATATCCTAACCCAACCCCCTCCAATGTACAGTCATTTACCTAGTATGGTTTTGTCAATAGTCCAATGTACAATTTTGTTTGTTTGTACAGTGTCTCCCCCCCCCCCCCTCAATGTACAGTTTTGCTTGTTTATACAGTGTGCCCCCCCCCCCCCAACCACCTCCAATGTAAATTACCCAGTATGGTTGTCAATATCCCAATGTACCCAACCCCCCCACCCAACCTCCTCCAATGTACAGTTTCTACGTCAAATGTATATACTCCCTTTCCTTGACTCCTTCTGTATCACAAACAGTACTGTATTTGCAAATCTGGTATGTCATAAATGTATAGATGTAGCAGTACTGACTATCTGTATGTCATGTATGTCATATGTCCTGATGAATTGAAAATGGGGGACCCTGATGTAAACAAGACGAAAGTCTTTCTCTGGTCTGCATCCCCTTAACAATTGTGTGTATTGAGCTGTACTGTATTGTACCCATTCTGCAATCTGTTAATAAAGTTTTCAATCAATCAATCAATCAATTCAATCAATCAATCAAGGCAATAGTCCAGTAATTCTGAGAGCGAGCAGCGCTGAGATGGACGAATTTTCCCCTCCTCCTCCTCACCCGTGTCACACAGCTGCACCACTGATCCCTTTGATGGGTGCCGCACCCCTCGGCTCCTCGCTGATCTCGCTCTGTGCGGAAGGGGCTGGTGCTTGAGCAGGGCCGGACTGGGGAAATAATTCATAGCGGGAGATATAGCGTGAAATATAGCCCCAGTCAGGCCACTTTTTAAGCGGGGGGTCTGGGGGTCCCCCACCAGAATTCTTTTTGTTACAAAGACTTAATTTCCTGCATTCTGGTGAATTTTAGTGCATGTGAATCACAAACGAATGAGTTAACCACTCTCTCCACCTATTCAAACAGAGCAAGAGCACAATACCATATTCACTTTACTGATGCACTATCCATCAACAGTTAAAATAGCCCTTTACACAAACATTAAATAACAGACCTTTCATTACAATACTATAATAACAGTAGCCACTGCCAGAATAGTGACACATGTATCGTGTGTGGTGAGCACACGCATGCATAACGAAGACAGAAGATTGCGTTGTCTCAATCATTTTAACTATAAAATGAGCTCAAAGTATGAGCTCACTGACTGAAATTTCCAACAAAAAGCATCAATTGTCAAATAATATTGATCACATTAACTAGACTAGATGTTTTTGAGGAAATTAGAAAGGGAACAACTTAACCCTTGTGTCTGATCAGATTCTTATTTTTTGATAACTTTGCAGTGATTATGTTTCTAGCCAATATATATGTGGCAATTGGCAAAGGTGTGTAATTGTTAGGGTTTGTTAGCAGAGGGCCCAGGCGCAAACAGATACGAGGGAGAGGTAAAGGTAGATTGTCAAAAATGAGCACTGCTCCTTTAATTCGAACACTTCGAGCCAGGGGTGAAGTGTAACAAAAATACTTCCAAGGCAGTAGCAAAACAAAACAAGGTATAGCTCAGCTAAGACTGGCAGAGGGCAAAATACAAAACAAAGAATAATCTCATAAAGAGAGCAAATCCAAAAACACAACACTAAATGACACTGGGAAACTTACTATGAACACAGGAGAACAGCACATGAAACAGGGACGAGGATATCCAACATGGAACCGAAACAATGAACCGACAATAATAGTAGGGAACACACACCAGATATAGGGGAAACAATTAACACTAGAGACAGCAGGGCAATTAGCAAAATGAGACACACATGAGGGAAAAGGCAGAACTAACAGGGCTACAGGAAACACCAGACCAATGGGGAAAATAAACAGGGAAGCACACAGAACTAACTACACAAGAAGACTGAACACTAGACAGAGTAAACAAAACATACAAGGAACTAATAAATAATTACAAAGGGAATGAGACTAAAGACAGAACACAGTTAAACAACACAGGAGACAATAAAAACGCCAAGAGTATAAGAATGTCCAAAGGTGGGGGCTGTTGAGGAGAGTAGGAGGCAGGGAAAAGTTCCTGCAAGGGTGGGGGCTGTTGAGGAGAGTAGACAGGGAAAAAGGGTCCAGGGACTGGCGAATCCTCACAGTAATCTTTGAATTATTTTGACTTTCTCTTTCATAAATTGTTTATTCAACTTCAGCCCCGATCATAACCACCACATATTGTTTTTTGTAATGTCAGATTTGAATAAAATATTTATGGAAAAGAAAGTGGGAAAATATATTTCAACATATAATATTTGTATGGCCTTTTTCAATTTAGTCCCCTAATATGGTAAGAGTATAACACTTTAGTTTTCAGACACAAGGGTTAAATGATTTATTTGTTTCTTGGCAGATTTAACATTGGGCTTTTGACAGGGGAGATGATGCATTGCATGGTAACGTTAGCTAGCTACCATCCACATGTTTATTTTTATCCCTGACTAACCTGCTGGTTCCTTGACCTTGGTGCAAGAAAACATTTGATAAATGTTGCCGGATTTAGCAGCATCTCCTGTAAGGGCCTTTCTTTTTCTTTGTTTTATCCCTCTCTCCTCCACCCTTTCTCTTTCTTCCACTGTCCATCTTGACATCAACGTTAATTGACTTTCGCTCTACTGTATCTCTCCCAAGTCCCTCACTACCTGGCTCACTGCCTGGCTGTTATTCTGCATCCGAGTGCCATCTGCCATTCCATTCGCTGCCTCCGCTGTCAATCAGTTGTATCGCCTGGTCCCGCCTCCACCAATCACAAGCGGCAGCACGGCTCCATTTGTGTGTGTGTGTGGGTGTGTGATCCGCGAGAGGGAGAGAGTCAGATAGTTCTCCAACTCTGTCGCAGACAGTGAAATCCTGGTTGTTTCGCACCAACCTAGGTTATCTAACTATTGCGCCGCCACAACTAGAAACAATGGCCTGAAAATTTTTTATTTTCTATTTTTATATATTTTTTTTATTATTATCTGTGCAGGCCAGGCCCGGTGCTCCCGATGGCCAGTCCGGGCCTGTGCTTGAGTACACAGCGCTTGTCTGTTCAGAATCTACCGGCAAAATGTGTACTGTACCCCCGCTGGAAATATTACCAATAACCAGTGCTTACTAACGTTAGCGTCTCGGCTATTTCTGACCGAATTAGTCAATCATTTGTATATATAAGGACATTATCTTATTCACAAGGACTTTGTGCAGGTTTCCCACGCTGGACTATGGGGTCGAACACGTATATAAATATGAAAAATATGCAGTTTTTTTGCGTTTTTTTTCTCATAAAAAGGCAGTTACTATCAAACAAACGAGAATATAAGTGGTTAAAATTCGGAAATATTTGTATATATTTAAAGATATCTTGAGGTTAGGCTCTTATTGTTAATCGTGAAAAGATAATTTTTTTAAATATAAAAAATGAACAATTGTATGACCTTGAACTTGACGCAACACTTTCCTGCTTAAGCTTATAACTGTGCTAAATTGTTACGAGGGCAGAAGGGTTCCATTAAAGGGAGTTCTGGGAACTTGCATTGAAAAGTACTTCTTGAGAAGTCGGTCAAGTCAGTCTGGTGAAGTACAGTGGCAGGACGCCGGTCACCATGGTTATCAACACTGAGGTGGTAGAGCACAGGCACCAAAACACAGGGTTCAGGGAATAGGTTAGTGGGTGTAAAGCTTTAGTGAAACGGCACAGGGCTCCTAAGAAAAAGGAATCGGAATCTATTGAGTAGTAGTATTTGAAGATTGTGCTGGACAGATGAAGAAGTTCAGTTTAGAATTAATTAGAAAATAAGGGGGATATTATGTACGAGTGTAGGTTTCTGAAAAAGAGAGAGAAGGCATTGATAAAGGCACTGGGGCGACAGTGGCTCAGGAGGTAGAGTGGTACCTCATAATCAAAGACTCTAGCCACCCAAACAACTGCCTCTTTGAACTGCTGCGGTCAGGCAAGCGATACCGGAGTCTCATGGCAAGCACAGAGAGACTCAGAAGGAGCTTCTATCCCCAGGCCATCAGGATGCTCAACGACAATAACACTATGTAACAAACCATCAAATACACTCACAGCACACACATCCACACGCACACACTCACTTTAAATAAACAACTCACTAGCACTCACTTTAGACACTTTAACACTTTTTTTTGACCCACTTTTTCTCCCCATTTTCTATTTTTCTCCCATCCCAATTTCGTATTATCCAATTCTTCCCTCCCCTGTCTTGAACGTTGCTAGACTATGCCTCCCACTGGTCGGCTGTAGTGAGGACAGAAGCCTTGCATCACGCGTCCCCTCCGGTACACAAGGAGGCAGCCTGTCGCATCTTTTCACCGCAGCAGCTCAAACTCTCAGTGGCGAGGAGTAACGCGTGGGAGGCTCACGCTGCCCCCGCTACTTCCTGTTTCCGCCGCACCGACGTCACCAAACCGACCTGTAGGAGTCGCTGTCCACAACGTCCAATCCCCACCCACCGGCTTTCCCACCCTCTAACACTTGCCAATTGTGTTAGTATGAACGACCCGCCAGCCGGTAGCAACGCCGAGAGCTGGGCTCGAACCCAGCGTCTCCTGCGTTGGAGGCGAGCACCTTGCCCACTGCGAGCATCAGCCGCCCTCACTTTAACACTTTGAGTGCCACGAGGTGGCGCCAGAGGTAGCGCTTCAATGCCACAATCGGCGTCAATGTTACGCTTAATATCGCCTAATCTATGTTTTAAATTATGGCTATGTGTCTAATCTGCCCGTCGCTTATCAAAGAATCCTTTTCCAGTCAGTGCTGTCAAGGCAGATTGGTTTTTTATCGCTTCATTTCCGTTTGAGAGCATTTTGAAAAGCACCCGTTTTGAGGTAAAAAACTGTTCATTCTAGACCATTCTATGATAATCGTCTTTTACTGGAATATTCCAGAACGTTGATATTTGTCGGCCTATTTATAAATCGTTTTCAAATAAACGCTAGATGATCAATATTATACGTGCACGCAAGCACATTCGAGCCGCGCACGGATAATCGCCGTGTTCATTTCCTCTTGGACTTTTACAGTGAAACCGAAAGAGCCCATTTCACAAAACAGCCTATATCTTCATCAAAATTTGTCTGATTATCCTAACACTGATAACATAGATTCCTTACCTGACATCAGATGGTATCCAACTGGTATATTCCAATTCCTGATCACCATTCGAAAAAATCGATAAGTGTATGGATCCAACGTGTGTACAGTGCAGTACATGATTCCGCACGTCTCAGAGGCTCCAGAATGAACTGTGATAACCCCGGCTGCATCAGTAGACTGGAAAATGTGGAGTACAGGATTTTTTTCCCCGTCCATTTTCATTGAGTCCATTCCAAAATCCCTTATGTCATCTGGGAGACGATAGGGGGCGCTTTTTTCCACATCTGATCGCCGGCGGCGCTCGGGTATACTAGGGTAGGCTCGCGTGATGCAATATGATTTCAGATCGCTAAAAAAAAAATTATAATCAGAGAAATCTCGTGAGTGGCTTTCAACATAACTATCGGAAACCCGAGATATCTCGTGAGTGGCAGTGAAAGTGTTAACACAGTTTATATTTATATTTATTGGTAAAAAGATTTGCACTACAACTCATACATCATTGCACCTTACCCTAAGTTGTACCTCATCCCATTCTGCATTGTACTTTATATTGTATTGTAAGTTAACTCAGTTAAAAAAAAAATCTCTACTCTGTATTGTATATTGAACACTTTTGTTTTGAACACTTTTGTTTACACTTGTTACTTACTTTTGACTTCTATTTTTACTTATCTATTTTATTTTTATCTAGCACATGAAGTATCTTTCACTCCATTTATATCTAAGTTCTGTGATCGTATAGTCTACTCTTCTCTCTGCATTGTTTTGTATTTCTGGTGTTCGGTTCTTATTAAGTAAAACGCAGACGAGGTGATCTGAATAAAACAAACTGCGGTGTTTATTTCCATTTCTTAATAAACCACAGCTGTAGCTCTCTCCCCAACGATACACGGACACAGGTCGGTTCTTTTTGAAACAGGCGTTTATTGTCTTGGGCTCATCACCATCCTTGTCCCTCTCACGCCGTGAAAACTATATTTATTGGATGAACACAGACACAGTACAAAAGGCAATAGTTACAATACAATTGCAACGGTTACAATAATACAACGGCGCATCAAAATGCATTTACTCAAAGAAATATAATACCTCGTTGGCCGCTTGTCAGGAAAAGAGTTTCTTGAATTCTTGTCCTATGGAATACCTTTGTTTTGACCGTCTGCTACAAGCGCCAGACGTCCATAAATATCAAACTAAACCGGTCAAGCAGCGTATAGTCTTGCTCGACTGTCCATCAGAGCGCGCCTGCTCTCTCTGTCTATTGAACACTTTCACAACATGAGGTAGACATTTCCGGTTAAATGTGACACTCGTGACCTTGTGCCTATCACGTTTTAACTTTTGACCAATGAATTTAGCTTTTTACAACAAATTATTTATGTATCACATTATTTATCTAATTATTACTTTATGCTTGAAAATAAGTAAATAAATAAATCATTAATCAATGAATTATAAAATATAGAATAGTTATGCAGCAGCATTTACACTCCCACCAAATCACTCATTAGTTCTGAATGTGGGATTTCTTTCAAACGAAAATATTAAAGAACCCAAATAAAATGTTCAATGAATGTGAACCTAAGTATGTGACTTAGTTGGCCTCAAGTAAGGTAACTACCTTGTGAATAGGCCTTTCAAGGTGAACTGATCTGGTGAGTGGTTTTCCCTTATCAAGTGTAGTGTCAGTGACTAGTAACTTCAGCTTTCGCACCATTCCTTTGAGCAACTCAGAAAGCTCTCTCTTAGCACCCATGAAATTTGTTCCCCAGTCGCATCTTAGTTGTCGTACAGGACCTCTGATGGCTACGAAGGTTCGAAGTGCATTCATGAAGGCGTCTGTTGTCATGTCCTCTAGTGTCTCTATATGTACTGCTCTGGAGCACAAGCAGGTAAACAACAATCCGTATAGTTTCAATTCCCTTCTTCCTTCCTTTACAATGAAGGGGCCGAAACAATCAATACCACAGTAGGTAAAAGGAGGGGATGTCTCTGTTCTCTCTTCTGGCAAATTTGCCATTTGTTGGACCTCTGTAGTTCTTCTGTATCTCCTACATCTTACACACTTGTAAATGTGTGAGGAGACCACATTTTCACAGCCTAAGATCCATATTCCATTTGCACGCAACTCGTTCATGGTCATGCCTCTTCCTTGGTGTTGTACACGCTCATGATGATGTTTGACGAGCAGGGCTGACACATGAGATTTCTTCGGGAGTATTGCGGGATGTTTTACGTCGTGGTGCAAGGCTGATTGCGATAGCCGTCCTCCCACCCTGAGGACATTGCTCTTGTCCATGAAGGCATTCAACTTGTGTAACTTGTTGTTCTTATTTAGGTTGCTTTCTTTCTGGTGCTTGATTTTCTGGATGTCCTCAGCGAAGGCTTCTTCTTGCGCAAGTTTGACTATGAAGATTTCAGCTTCTCTTCTTTCTTCAAGGTTAGTTGCTGTGTTTGTTCTTGTCTGAAGTCCCTTGAATTCTTTGACAAATCTCTTGAGTCTGGCGATGGCGCTCACTGCTCTGGACCAGTCAGAAAATCTAGTGAAGCGATTCACCATTGATTTAACTTCTTTCGTCGCGACTGCATGCACATAAGCATTGCGAAGCTCAGGGTCCGTCGATTCTACTTCTCCCACCATGTCCTCTTTGCATGGAATATTCTGATGCCAAAGAAAGTCGGGCCCTTTCAGCCAGTTAGACTCCTTCAGTTGAACTGCTGTCAGTCCTCTTGAAGCAGAGTCGGCTGGATTGTTCTCTTTGACTTGAGTTTTGCACACAAAGTGTACTTCTCTCTTTAAATCAACCGATGGATGCACAGCAGGTGTTACTTGTCGCACTATGATTCTGTGACTGGTTCCTATTGCATCACTGCAGTCACTTACTGGGGTCGAGCAGCCGACGATGCTCCAGCCGAGATCAGTACGCTGTGCATACGGACAATTTTCTTCACCGGGCAGGATCTCCTTCGGGAGAAGAGCTTGTTGACAGTCATAGCCAATCAAAAGGCCTACTTCACAATCCAATGGTGGTGGAATCTTGTCTGCCAATTGCTCCAGGTGAGGCCACTTTAGAGCCGTTTCAGAAGTTGGAATGTGCAACTTGTTTGCTGGTATGAACTCTTGTGTGAAAACTGGTGGCAATGGAATCAGTTTCTCTGAGTTGTATCCTCTTACTTGCAGATTCTTCAGTTTCTGACAGGGTATGACTGTTGATCTTGCAGACATTGTGGATAGCCGCAAGCTGACACTCTCCTTGTTTGTGTTGAGGTCTTGGGCCACTTCGTCTAAGATGAAAGTTGTGTCGCTCTGCGTGTCTAAGAGCGCATAGACAAGGATTTCTTGATCTGGCTGTGTCGTGGATGAAACCCAGACTGGTATAATTGAAGATGTTTGTGTGCTTAGGTTTCTTTGTATGACTCTGTTGATAGTTGCTGTTGCAGCTGGGGCCATGTCTTTGGTGTCTGCCCTGTCATCTCCCTTTAGAGGTGTTGACCTTTGACGTTCTTTAAACATATCGTCATGCAAACATGTCGGATGTCTCCTCTGACACTCTTCACATGTGCTCTTGTTATCACAGTTTCTTGACTGATGACCAGTTTTCAAACATCCAAAGCAAAGCTTCTCTGCCTGCACAAACTTGACACGATCTTCAACAGTCTTTTCACTGAACGTTCTGCACTTGGTGAGGCCATGTCCTATTCTTTTGCAGAAGACACATGACGGTATGTTGCTCGGTGTTGTATTTGTGGACAGTGTCTTTGCTTGAATGGTCTGACTTCGTGGATAATTTGGTTTCTCGCTTTCCAGACTCTTGATCGCTTGTAGTGAGGATATGGGATCGCACCCAAGATCGGCTTCCTTTGATAGGAAATCGACGAACCTCTTGAATGGTGGGTATTCACCGCTTGCTTGCCTGACTTCCATCACCTTGCGGTTCCAACTGGATACCAACCAATCCGGTAATTTCAGCAGGATTTTTTGACTCTCATTGCAGTCATTGAGAACTTCCAATGCCTTAATGTGGGGCATTGCGGCCTCACAGCAATTCAGGAAGTCTGCAAAGTCTCTTAGTTCACAACCATCTTTAGAGCTTATCTTTGGCCATCCATGCAGCTTGTCTCTGAATGACTTCCCAATTATGAATGGGTCTCCGAAACGTTTTTCCAACAGCTGCCAGGCTGAGTCGTATGCTGCTTCAGTGCCTAATAGGAAGAATCCTTCGACGGCTCTCTTTGCAGCACCACCTAAATACTTTCTTAGGTAGTACAGTTTTTCATTCTTTGGGATGTTCTTCCTGTCTATTAATGTTTCAAAAGACAGTCGCCAGTCATTGAATTTCAAAGGATCTCCAGTGAATAATGCAGGCTCTGGTGTTGAAAGGCGACTGGCACTTATGGCTTCTGCTAGCATGTTGACCCAATCAGAGCTGTTCTGCATTTGAGGCATGGGCATTGACGTTGGTGGAACTTGAGGTGTCCATTGCAGACCTTGGAGACTAGGAGCTTGATTTATAACTCCTAGAGATTGAGGAATGAATGGTGGACTTGAAGAATGGAGGGTTTGAGTAGTGTTTGGCACGGCTTGAGGGATGAATGAATTTGTGAGGTTGAACACTTTTAGTTCTCCTGCTGGTTCAGCTTCCTGCAGCAAATTTCCAACTTCGAAGTGGTCTTGGACTTGATCGTAGACCTTAACTCGAGCTCTTGCAGCATTGAACTTCTTGACTTCCTCTAGACGTTCAAGCCTTCTACGCTTGTCTTGCATGGCTTGTTGTCTAGTTAGGTTCTCAGATTCAAATGTTGCCAGCCGTTGTTTATCTTCAGACTCTAGCCTTTGAAGTTCTGTTGCCTCCCTCTCCTGTTCATCCAACACTGCCAAAACGTCCTGGGATGCGGCAGCTTCAGCCGCAGCCTCGTTTCTTTTGAATGATTGGATGCTAGAGTGGATGGAGACAGATCCTGATCGCTGAGTCATTGACCTTGATAAAGAACCTGTTGAGTCTAGGATTGATCCAACATCAGGCCAAGGTTCTCCCTTTTCAACTGCTGTATGCCCTTCGAGTTGCCTTTCTGCCTTTTGAATAATGAATTCTGAAAGAAACATGCACGTGTCAACTCTGCGCCCAGGGACCGAAACTAAAGCCCGCCGCCCGCCAGGGGGCTGTTTTTACCTTTGGCGCATGACACTTAGAGGGCTGCCCGCCGTGTGGCGTGTAGACGTGTAGTTCATAACTTCATAACTTCATAACGATACTCTTGTGCGAGTACAGATTATAGCCGCTCGTCTTTTTTTTCCTCCGCCGCGAGATCGTTAAAAAACTACAAGTCCCACATCGCACTAGGTCCAATCACAGTAGAGTGACGTGACTGGTTTCATGAGAAAAAAAGCAAATGACCAATCGGAAGCTATCATTTGGCTTGTTTACTTCCATCTGCTCTAGTCTATATCGGACCTCCAAGAGTCTAACGTTACTGTTTAAACAATGACCCAGTCAACTATTCACTTTTAGTTTAATACATGACGAGGCATTGTCTAACGGTATCTAGCTGGCTAGCTACTGATAGCTGCTGATATCAACAAATGCTCCAGCAATAGTCTACTCGAGTGCATAATACCTCCGGTCCCTCGTTAGCTAGCTTAGCTAGCTCACGTTGATCCATATGTCCCAGTAAACTAAATTGTCTTAACGTTATCTACCGGGCTAGCAGTAGCTACAGATAGCTCCTGATATCAATGTCTTATAACATTGATTGAATGCGTATTCTAGCTGAGGGCATGTTGAATGTGATTTGACAAAAGAACGGTAACGTTATAAATAGGTCCAGCTGCATCGCCGGAGAATCCTTGCATGCTGAATGTAGGGTCTAGCTGAATATAGGGTCTAGCTGCAGGGCCGGAGAATCCTTGCTGGAGCTGGAGACTACTCAAGTATACACACAGACAGTGGAGCTGTTTGCAGCTAGCAAGCATTTAGACTTATTGCGTGGTGGCGATGTCTCGCAGATAATACAACTACAAGTATGATTATATAATATATATTTTATTTAAAAAAAATTTTTTTATATAAAATATATATATATATTTTTTTAATCCAAAAATTTTTGGCAGGTAAGAAATATGCTTGGCGGGTAGACTCCTCCCATCTACCCGCCACTGGCCGGTGAGTCAAAAAGTTAATTTCGCTCCCTGTCTGCGCCGCAGGTCTGGTTCAGGAGTTTGTGTTCCACGTAACTCTTCATAAATTATCTTTACATCATGACAAGTGTCTTTTATGTTCCTAATCAGCTCATGCAATTCCTCCTCAGAGGCCTCATCAGACAATATTTTCTTGCATATTCTGGCATGACACCTCCACTTCTCATAGAGGATTATGTATCGACGGTTTACACTCTTCAGCCTTTCTTCTTGAAATCCTATTCCCTTTTCTGTAAGGGTTCGGGTTCTTTCACCTCTACGTAACTGTTCCACTTCTTCTGTAGATTCAGTGTCTTTAGCTTCAGGCTGAGTATGTGATTCAACATTTTGACGGCAGGTCTCAGTGTCGGACATCTTGACTTAACTTGGATGGCTGTGTGTAACTATTGAGCTTGAACTGGATTTGTATTTATAAATGTATGCAGTAAGTCAAATGTGAGTAGCCATAAAGGTTGTTAACCATATAAATACCTTCTAAGCGAAGACCTCAATATTACATCAAATAACAGCATTTAAACTTTTAGACTTCAAGTTGACTTAAATTCAAAAACAGTATAGGATTTGAAATTATTTTGACACAAAATATACAAGTATAAAACACAATATCTGAGTGAATATGACCAGAAATGCCTTAAATCCCTTATTTCATCTTCTATCGATGGAGTTACCATTTAAATGCACTTAAGTTGCCCTTTAAACTAAGTTACAATCACAAAACACAAAATTGTCTTAATTTCAGCTTTGGGTGGAATATCCTTCTTTGGGGTGGAATTCCGCTTTGCAGCACATTCGCGTCTAGACTAAGCAGTGGCACAGTAACGTTAATAGATCTGAGTCCTTAGTTGCAATTTCAGTTAACCACTTCTCACACCACTTTGACTTGACTTTAGTGGTAGAGCACTTCTTGGCTTTGACTTGAAACTTGCGCTTTCAACACAGTCTAATAATTACGTTTGCTTGCAGTTGGCGGTTGTTATGCCGACAGCTTATCTGATGCTGGGTCTCCGACCCCGTTGCGCTGCGCCGGCTGCAGTCTTCTCATCTCTCCTACCCGTGTAGAGCAGTCGAGTTTTCACTGTAGCTCTCTCCCCAACGATACACGGACACAGGTCGGTTCTTTTTGAAACAGGCGTTTATTGTCTTGGGCTCATCACCATCCTCGTCCCTCTCACGCCGTGAAAACTATATTTATTGGATGAACACAGACACAGTACAAAAGGCAATAGTTACAATACAATTGCAACGGTTACAATAATACAACGGCGCATCAAAATGCATTTACTCAAAGAAATATAATACCTCGTTGGCCGCTTGTCAGGAAAAGAGTTTCTTGAATTCTTGTCCTATGGAATACCTTTGTTTTGACCGTCTGCTACAAGCGCCAGACGTCCATAAATATCAAACTAAACCGGTCAAGCAGCGTATAGTCTTGCTCGACTGTCCATCAGAGCGCACCTGCTCTCTCTGTCTATTGAACACTTTCACAACATGAGGTAGACATTTCCGGTTAAATGTGACACTCGTGACCTTGTGCCTATCACGTTTTAACTTTTGACCAATGAATTTAGCTTTTTACAACAAATTATTTATGTATCACATTATTTATCTAATTATTACTTTATGCTTGAAAATAAGAAATAAATCATTAATCAATGAATTATAAAATATAGAATAGTTATGCAGCAGCACTTACAACAGCTATGAATCAAACAAGTACAAGATCTTTACTGTAATCTAAACGTCTCTTTGATGTGGCAGTTTTGTCCATTATCTGATCAGCTGCGGCCGATCAACGCTTCTTCTCCGGTGCGGTTCTCTGTCTCGGGTTGACAACACACGGCTTCTCTTTGTGGCTGGTGGTAGCCAAGGCAACCCTGGGTCTCCGTGAGTATCCGCGCTCAGGCAGGGAGCGCTTGATTTCGTCTCTCTCCGTGGCAGGATCTCCTGCTGCGAGGCGATCGTCTATCATCGTCTGGGTCCATAGCTCTGTGCGTCTCCGGCTCGGCTCTCGAGTCTCTGGTTTTCTCCGTCTACCTCCAGCGCTGTCCTCCTCTCCAGGTCTCCAGGTCTGTTTGTCTCGCTCCAGCTCCAGGTCTGTGTCTCAGTCCATCTCCAGGGCCCTCATTCATCAACGTGGACGTAGAATATGTTCTATTTCCACACGTAAGCACGGAATGTAGAACTAGTGTACGCACAGGGAAGTCGGGATTCATCACACGGTGCGTACGCAGGCTCTACGCTCCTCCGTAGAACTTTGTTCTACCGTCAATGCTCGTGCATGATTATCCATATATGGTCATGAAAGTGAGGAAACACCCCCCATGGGATGTGAAATAATGGACTGACCCGAGCGGAACTCTGAGAAACTCCACGGAGAATTCACTGCTGTCGAACCAAGAAGACACTATCGCGTATTATGGGATAAATAAAAGGCGGATTTGTAAACGGTGATGTCAGATATCAACGGCTCCCTAAGACCATTGCTGCAATTCTGCCTGGACAGCTCAAAATACTAATAAAGACCGTTCGTTGACCACTGTTTGGCGTTGGTTGTGTGTCATTATAACCGTGCTGTAATATGAATGCCTTTATTAGTTGTGTTCGATTGGCTATATGATTTTTAGAGGCATCTATTTTGTTGTCGGCTAATAAAGACCGCGCTGGAATATGACTGCCTTTTCCCGTGTTGTTTGATTAATACCCAGGGATTAAAGTTCTCCTCAATTTGATTCCAAATCGCGATGGATATCCCGTCAATTTTCTACCTGCTGCATATGATTTCTAGAGGCATACTACAATCCATTTTGATGTCAGTATTGGGTAGCCTACATAAACAATAATACGAGAGCTATACAAGAACAATGAATCTTACTGCCATGTATGATGTAGCAGATACGCCATGTGTAGCCTGCCTATATGTGATCAATACAAACATGAACTTGAATTCCATCATGTCTGTGTGCGGGTCACTGCGGGAACTCACAAGGCTGTTGTCACAATGTAAATAAGAACGTGCACTGAAAAGTTACAGTATGTAGTTGGTTGATCATTTGTATGACAGTCAGTAAACCCTTGCAAAAAGTATCCGTTTTATTTAATGAATTGAAAACATTCAGCATCTCCTTCCTCCCGGCATCCAGCAATAACATGTATCAGGCAAATGCGCATCGCAACATTGACTGAGTGGAATCCCTTTCTATTCACATAACTGCATTTGTGATGGAGCTTTGACAGCTACAGTAACAGTCTATTGGTCGATCCATCTCCAATATCACGATGGACCGTGCCGCGGTGGCAAAGACCCGAGGGTGGAGAGGATCTTGAATGAATTCCATCATCATATATATATGTTGTGTGTCTGTCCACTATGTTTGTTACTTTGTTATCCCCCCCCCCCCTATCTATGTAAAGCGACCTTGGGTCTCTTGAAAGGCGCTATATAAAATGAAGCTATTATTATTATTGTTATTATTATTATTATGATCACATCTGTGCGGGAGCTCACAAATAGACTGTTCGTCTCAGTGAAGTTTCAACGGAGGTCATCTATTCTAACCAACAAATTGAAGTAGAAAGCATTTCGTGACCAATCTTATTTGGAAACATGACACACAAAATAATTTGCTTTTTATTTGAAACAATATCTAATCGCGTTTGGAGGTTGATGTTTTGCGTCTGCCCCCCCGTGCCAAACAAGCAGGCCAACCTCTTGTTCGCGTGTGAGCCCGTTATAATTACACTACTGTCGCTATTTTACAATGAACTATAATGAATTACGGGTCATACAGAAGTTGAACACTAATGCACGGAAGCTTATTTCCGCCTTGAAACTAATGCAGGACTGAGGAGTGCTTATGCGTAGTAACGATATTATACCACTGGGCGCCAGGTACGCCTGGTCTGACCTGTGCGTAGATGTAAGCACGGAGTAAAGTTCAAATCGAAATTGATGAATCCCACTCTTTGCTTAGAAATGATCGTACGCACAGGGTAAGCACAGATCTGTGCGTAGAACACGTTGATGAATGAGGGCCCAGGATCCTCTGTGTCTCCTCGCCTGCCCTTTTAATGAGATAGAAAAGACCTTTCCCCTGCCTGTCAGGTGACATCACCCCGCAATCGGGCTTCCTCATTGGCCAAATTCCTTCTAGTAGGAATTTTCAGTGAGTGACACGTCCTCCTGTTCTTGTGACACAATGTTTACACAGTCTAAATTGGGGAGACTCCGACTGGCTCTCCGTGCACAGATAATAGCATATACGTCCTTCAACAGAAAATAGAATACTTGGTCCTTGATTAACCATTGACCAATACTGTATAGTTTTATCTTGTAGCATTAAGATATTCTATTCTTTATTGTCTAAATAGTGACTAACAGTCTTTTCTTCAGTTCTGTCCACATTTTACTTTATTTGATTGCATTATTTATTGTTATATCCTACTGTTTGTATTATCTATTTTAAAGTAATCTGTAATCTAGTTTGTAGCTCTATTTGATCACTAAGTATTTTGTTCAGTATTAACATTAATTTACAAACGATGTCTTTGTATTTGGTTCACTTATTGTCAACTATTCATGCCTGCCAAACCTATTTATCTAAGGTGATTTGGTATGACAGCTCCCTTTTAGTACATTTATTGATTGCACTGTTTTCTAAGGACATCTAACTAATCTCTGACAAAGCCATTAGTTTTATCTATTTCCTTAAGGTCTAAAAACCGTCTAGTCTATCTATTGGAGTTAAATGTGTAACTGGGGGCATTCTGCCTAAAGTCAGTCAAATCTGATGTGTAAGGGAGATTCCAACGGGTCTGGTGTTTCCTTTCTGACCTCTGGGCCTTATTCGTCTGAGCAGCTGCCGTGTCGTAACCTGAAATTGCTTAGCTAGTGTCAACAGACCTTTGACCTCAACTGTATTTTCAGTTGGTTCCTGTTCTTCAAAGATAATTATCTCCTTCCTCTTTAGTCTCTTACCAAATAGGGCCCGTGGGGGAAATGGGTCATTCAACGTAAGCTTTTGTTCTTCTTTAGCTAAAGTACATATCACTCCTTCCTGCCCATCTCAATATAGTCCAGAGGGGTCAGTTTATGACCTTAATGGTCCGGCACCTGGTCGGGGGAGTCACTGTCTCAACCTCTTTACGCCTGGTGCCACAGAGATAACCAACATGGGGTTTTCAAGTGGCCTTCTGTCAAATCAGCATTTCCCATCTAATCATTTTGTACAGTTCCGTTGATATTTTCATGTTTTCATTTAGATAAATTCACGACAATCCACCCTTAGTGGGTTTCATAACCAACTATATAGCACCAATGTTCTAAATTAAACATGTTAAAACCATAATTACCATTTTTGCTAATATTTTCTAAAATTTCAAAAAAATCCAAAATTTACACAAATCTAACTACCAAACCCATTTCCATCTGTACAGTTACAAAATGCATCATTTCACCTACCTTTTCTTCTTGCACAGTTATACACATTATCAGTTATTAATACGACATCCAGTCTAGGTCCGTTTCTTTATACAAAAAGAACATCGTACCATTATCAGCTTTTTTGTTTATGACTATACATTATCCATGTAATTAGCTTCAATGTGTCTGTTTTGTGTAATTGACTCTGCAAGAAAAGATTAATACATCATACCAATAAAAGATTAACACTCTAAACATTGAGGGAAATTCAACCAAGCAAACATAAATTATCTCTTCTCCTTGAAAAGACCACTGAGGCCTCAATTATTCTTCGCTTTCATCCCTGTCAGTTATCCCTATTCCAACCTCCTGAGGTCTTTACTGCTAACTTGTTTTGACTGTTTTTCTTCTTGTTGTATTTTGTGCTAACCACAGCCTCTTCTTTGTTGTATGCAGTTCTTGGTACTGCTCCGATTTTCCACAGAAGGAAACGATTTTCCCTCTGTCCTTTTTTCATTTTGGATTGTTATTTACAAACACACAATGGATTGGAAGGTCTCATTTTTCTCACAGATACATCTTTACTGTTCTGCATTTGACAATACTTTTTTCTCCAAATTAGTTATGTTAACATTCAATCAAATCACCTTTGTCTCATTTGTTTTTGTGCTGTACTATTTTACTAGATCAAATATCTCAAGTTCAACACAATACTACTTCCACCCTTTGAGAGTGGAATAACCATTATATTTCACTATCAATACCTTGTTTCCAGACAGCCTCCTCGGTCCGGACAGCCAGCTCTAGATGAGGCCAATCCCCAACAGAACCTATGTGCATGGCAACAAACCACAGTCCCTTTAAACACACATCCCACACACTCCGCCAGCCTTCAACAAGCCGGTGCAGAGTCTCCCATAAGTCAATCATCAAATTCACATGTCTGCACCCTACATGAAAACTATTTGGCCAATTGCGACCAAAAACCTACAGAGCTTACCTATAGACAGAGAAACACATTTCCCCAACACTTACCATATCCCAAAAACATGACACAACCCCCCAGATTCTACATCTGGACTCTCAATGAGCGGAAAACAAACCATGAACCAGCTCTCGTCCACTCTCAGTTTCCAGCTCATTTATCTCAGACTTTCCTACCAGTCTCGCTGTGTCACCACCACCTGCTATCCCTGACCGGTGAGAGATCTCTCCCAGCCAGCCAGTTCCTAAACAAAACAGAGTGTCAAGACAAAAACAAAGAACATTTCAAATAAACAAAAAATTGTGAGTGCCTTCATGCTACACACCCATCCAACAGAATTAAACTATCATCTAGAGGCATAATTACCCCGTAAAAACTAAGACAGAAAAATTAAAAATCCAAAAAGAAATAAAATAAGTAATGAAATAATAATGTTTTTTTTTTTTTTTTTTAAGTCTCCTTGACCACCCTTGGATCAAGTATGTAATCACTACTATAAATAGTCCTTTGTTTTTAACTCTGTCTAATATTAAATGTTCCATTGTTCCTGTTTAAAACCATCATCTTTGTTAGTACTATTAGCCCATGCAATTTCCAGTTACTTCATCCCTTTCCAGCCCCAACTTACCCTTGTTAGTCTTCCAAACCGTTTTAGTAACTTGCACACCTAACCAAACCTTTTAACCTATCTATGTATCTTCGTTTCTATCTTCATTCTAATCAGTCGCATTTTCCATTTTTTATTTATTAATACCTCTATTTTCTCGAGCACTTTCAGCTTTGTTTGTGCATTCCCGCTTCGCTCTTATTCAACCTATGACCTTTGCAGACACAACCTCCTTACTCTCCTTCTGAAAATGACCCAACATTCCGCAAGTCCAGCAGGTCTATTTTCTGATGAACTCATGCTGTCTGTCGGACTCTCGCCGTCTGATGGACCCTTGCTGAGCCCGCCACCCTTTGCCACACGACCGAGCAAGATGGCCGATCTCTCCACAATGCCAGCACTCAGCCGATGCCGGCCATCCAGGCGGTCCCAGTTTACCACGACCCCAGCAGTCTCTCGGCTGGCATCCCACAGCTCCCGCCAGGTCTACCCCTCTCCTGTCCTCTGGCTGTATGTCCTGTTGCCTGGAGGAGAGAGGGGCATACCTGTCCTTTTCTGCTGCCTCTCCTCGGGCCTTTTCTTGTTGGGAGGGGCCTGGAAACTCACCCCTCCTGCGGTTCTGTTCACCCTGTCGCGGCCCAATTCCCTGTCCGGGCAACGGAGCACAGGGCACTCCTTGATCACGGCGGCCTAGGTCTGACGCCCGAAGCATGACATCACGAACTGTACCACTCTACAGTACATTCTTTTTAGCCAGTTCTTGCTCCAGTCTCTGCATCTCGTGTGCGGCTTGACCAAACGCCCGCTCTGTCTTCCTCAAGTCTCGATGAACCGCCTCATGTCGTTCGAACGCTTCTATAAACGCTCTCTGTCTTTCTGGAGAGAGGCACGTCATCTTCTCCTCTTCCTCCACCCTGGCCCTCGCTGGCTGGCTCCTCGTCACCGGCCCACGCCTCTCATCCCGGCTTTGGTCTCGAGGGACGACTGGACATGGGAAACGGGTGGGCTGTAGAAACTGTACGTGTATAGTTCCATACCTGCTGTCGGTCTCTGTACCAGCCGTACGGCCAGAGTGGACTTCGTGGGACTGCTGTAACAACGCCGCTCTTCTCAGTCGCTTTCTCTGTCCCTTGGTTAAACTGCAGTCGCCTGCAATGGACACTCCAGCATGGATCGGTTCTGGTTGGAGTAATACCGTTGTCTCTGGTTCTTTCTCCTGTAAGACCTCCTGTATTGAAGACAACATTTCAAGTCCTTCTATCGTACTGGTCACATGAGAGAAGTCCATCCTATTCCAATCAATCAGATTATCATCACTGGTAAAGTCTATCTGGGAAATGTCTGCAGAGGCTCTCGGCTTTCTCCAACCATCGGCATGACTACTGTGGACCATTTCTCTATATTTTTTTTATTTTTATTTTTTTACTACAGGTTTTTGAAACAGACTGATTGATTACTCTCGTTTTTGTTATTCTATTGTTATTGCATCTAACGCTTCAGTTGTTCCTATCAATGTTCCACTAAGGTGAACTTCCTGTGTAACCGTCATTCTCTCCACTTTCAAACACTCCTGCAATAACCGTTTGAAAAAACAAGTTTCTCCGTCTCTAAAACTATTTCTACTCACTTGAGTTAAAACACTCACACTGTCAAATTTTTTCTGTGCAGACAAGGATTGATAACTGGTTTATCATTCATACTTATACCAAGGCTTATATAGCCGTTTCCCCAGTTGGTTATCGAAATCGTCAGAGCCCCAACTGTCCTGCCGAGCACCTGTGCAGAAAGAAAGCAAAAACACCCAAACTTAACCTCAGTGGCATTTCCCTTGTCATTTCCACTATCTGTTATGCATTGGAAATGTCGGGCAACACTATACTAATATTTTTAGAGAGATTTGGTGCGATTTGTTTGAATATAACGATACAGCTTAGCTTGTTTTTGTCCGTTCCTCCAACCGGAAAAACTGGAGGTTCCAATCCCTTGTGTGTTCTTTTCACCTGATTCTCTGGGAAACATAATCATTAGTCCCACACCGCCTATCAATTGTCTAATAATCTTTGTAAACTTGGTCCTTCATCTGTTCCAATTTCATTTTGCTTTGATGAATCCGTCATTCTGATCTTATTTCATACTTTAAATGCGCTTTGACCCTTTTAACCTCCTTCCAGTTAAGAGTACCCTCCTCCCGTTCGGATGCACTCCTTCCCCTACTTAGATGCACCTCTCCCCGTAAGGTTTAGGCAGTCCGCTACGACGGTACAACCAGCTCCTTTCTTAGGGCTGCCTTGTCCGACGCCGGCCCCTCTCCCCCCACATTGATGCAGGTCTCCACTTCCGGCGGTAAGGTCTCCTCTCATGAACGGAAGAAGTCCCCTTATTTTACCTTCAGGTGCAGTTTAAGGCTGGGTCCCTTTCCAATCTTAGGAGAGACAATCCAGATTCCTCTGAATTGACACCCCTCATCCCTCTGCTTCCCAGCATTTTCTTTTCAAAAACACTGATCACAGAAGCCCAACTCGCCTACTAACCCTGTATCGGCTAGTAAGGTTACTGTGGCCTGACTGTACATTGAGCCAGGTGCATTTATGGTCTCTGCCATAACGCTCTCCCAACCGGCTGGCGACCCAGTCGATAGCGACCTCATAGTCCGTCATCAAGTCAGGACCCCAAGCGGCTGACTGTCCGTAGTACCTATCAGCCACTCAGTTTAGAAACCGACGGTCTTGTCCCCACCCCGCTTGCTCTGGGCATGGAAATATTGACCGTTTTCGCCAGCCTTGCCTGTTCACGGCAGGAGCTGTGCCCCCTCCGGTGCACCGCCCTGCTCCTAGGTGTGGACTGTCGTCCACATACCACCCAGTGCCCACACCAACTTACGTGCAACGTTTCCTGGGCCGACTAGGCGGTTCCACAGTGGTATGTTAATTCATACCTCGTTACGCACGGAGGCCTTCAGTAACTCCCCAGCACTATAGTGTGTGTTTAACGTGCGCCCAGACTCTTGCGAGCCCACTGCCGCCTGCTGTAGGCTAGAGGTTCGGGGTGCCTAATCCCCTCCCTACCCGCTTAGCGTATTGACTAAATATAAATGTAATATTTACTTCGTCTCACACCTTTCATACAACATCAATCTCATTTATACCGCTTTGACCCTTTTAACCTCCTTCCAGTTAAGAGTACCCTCCTCCCGTTCGGATGCACTCCTTCCCCTACTTAGATGCACCTCTCCCCGTAAGGTTTAGGCAGTCCGCTACGACGGTACAACCAGCTCCTTTCTTAGGGCTGCCTTGTCCGACGCCGGCCCCTCTCCCCCACAGAGATGCAGGTCTCCACTTCCGGCGGTAAGGTCTCCTCTCATGAACGGAAGAAGTCCCCTTATTTTACCTTCAGGTGCAGTTTAAGGCTGGGTCCCTTTCCAATCTTAGGAGAGACAATCCAGATTCCTCTGAATTGACACCCCTCATCCCTCTGCTTCCCAGCATTTTCTTTTCAAAAACACTGATCACAGAAGCACAACTCGCCTACTAACCCTGTATCGGCTAGTAAGGTTACTGTGGCCTGACTGTACATTGAGCCAGGTGCATTTATGGTCTCTGCCATAACGCTCTCCCAACCGGCTGGCGACCCAGTCGATAGCGACCTCATAGTCCGTCATCAAGTCAGGACCCCAAGCGGCTGACTGTCCGTAGTACCTATCAGCCACTCAGTTTAGAAACCGACGGTCTTGTCCCCACCCCGCTTGCTCTGGGCATGGAAATATTGACCGTTTTCGCCAGCCTTGCCTGTTCACGGCAGGAGCTGTGCCCCCTCCGGTGCACCGCCCTGCTCCTAGGTGTGGACTGTCGTCCACGTACCACCCAGTGCCCACACCAACTTACGTGCGACGTTTCCTGGGCCGACTAGGCGGTTCCACATTGGTATGTTAATTCATACCTCGTTACGCACGGAGGCCTTCAGTAACTCCCCAGCACTATAGTGTGTGTTTAACGTGCGCCCAGACTCTTGCGAGCCCACTGCCGCCTGCTGTAGGCTAGAGGTTCGGGGTGCCTAATCCCCTCCCTAACCTCACACACACTTACATTCTTACACACTTCCACTTCCCCCTCACAACACTAAAAAAATCCTTTAGTGTTGTCACTGCTTCCAACTACAATCAAGGGAAAACAATAAAATTTTAGCAATTTAGATCACTAAAACCCTGACCGTCATATAGCCCAGTTGTTCATGTTATTAAACTCATGGACACCCGCACTATATCTACTGCAATATCCTCCCAGATCCCTGAATTCACAAAGACCCGCCTACTCACAGCCCAAAGCGTTTTCCCCTCAGTTTCGAACCTGAACGGAAACACCCCAAGCTCCTTTTCTCAAAGAATATCACAACTTCCTCCTACCATCACCCGCACCTAGACAGGCCAGCGCTCCTCCGGTACGCACCCCACATACACAATAACAACGCAGTTCAAATAAACATCCACGCCAATAACACACAACATGCCGCAAAGCTAACCCTGCTTCCAAGGACCCCAACAGACGGGTCCACCACCCAACCCAGCAATGGCCTGCAGCCCACCCACAATCCATTCTCAGGCAAGCCATTGAGGGGGGGGCACACGTGGAGAAAGGAAGGAAGGGATGGAGAATCACAGGGAGAAATACAAGGAGAGACAGAGGGGGGGGGGGGGGCGGAGGGAAGAGAAAAGGGAGGGAGGGGGAAAGGGATGCAGGGACGGAGGAAAGGGGGGGGGGGGTGGGGGGCTCTCAATTCAACACTAACTTTAACAAAAACCTTCTCTACTCAATTAGCAGACTTTACCGTATTGCCTGGTCCAGTTAACCCACAGGACTTCAAACACTACCCTCAGCATCTGCTGCCAACTTTAACTCAAATCAAACCCTACTTTAATCAGACTAAAATAGTCTGCATGGAGTTCCTAATATCTAACACTATACTTTAAATCTCACTGCTGGGGCACTACAACCTGAATAAAACACCTATGCAAACCTGGCAGCCCAACAGTATCAAGCAGGGAGCTAGGGATATGGGAGGGGGAGATACCGGGAGGGAGAGAGAGATAGAGGGAGAGAGAGGGAGAGGGAAAGACAGACAGAAGGAATTAGACAGCGGGAGGGAAGAGGGGGGAGACATAGGGGAGAGAGAGTGGGAAAAAGGGAGAGAGAGTGGGAGGGAGGAGAGACATACAGATGGAAAAGGAGAGGGGGGGGGAGGGCTCCAAAATGACCATGAATATTAATTTATCCTTATGTAATCCTAAATTAGAAAGTAAACACTACATTAATATAACCAATGCTTTCAGCCTTACCATAAAGTCAATCTACCCTGAATAAAGCTCCCTTTGATAACCTGTTACTTCAACAAAATCAAAGAGAGGGATAGAGAAGAGAGAGGCAGGGAAGGAGGGAGGGAGGGAGAGAGGAAGGCAGGGAGGGAGGGAGGGAGAGAGGGAGGGGAGAGCGAGAGAGGCAGGGAGGGAGGGAGGGAGGGAGGGAGAGAGGGATGAAGGGAGAGTGAGAGGCAGGGAAGGAGGGAGGGAGGGAGGGAGGGAGGGAGGGAGGGAGGGAGGGAGGGAGGGAGAGAGGGAGGGGAGAGTGAGAGAGGCAGGGAGGGAGGGAGGGAGAGAGGGATGAAGGGAGAGCGAGAGGCAGGGAAGGAGGGAGGGAGGGAGGGAGGGAGGGAGGAAGGCAGGGAGGGAGGGAGGGAGAGAGGAAGGCAGGGAGGGAGGGAGGGAGGGAGAGAGGGAGGGGAGAGCGAGAGAGGCAGGGAGGGAGAGAGGGATGAAGGGAGAGTGAGAGGCAGGGAAGGAGGGAGGGAGGGAGGGAGGAAGGCAGGGAGGGAGGGAGGGAGAGAGGGAGGGGAGAGAGGGAGGAAGAGACACGGAGGAATAGGGGGGGGGGGTTCACGCAAGTCCCGTCACAGCACACCACGTCGCTGTTATCACTCCAACTAGTCTTGACCAACATCGCCCCCTATAGCCCTTCACTGTCCACTGCCTTAATATAAGCTCATAGTCCATCCCCCTTGCGCCGACAGACCGTGGCGCGCATGCGCAGACTGACACATAACGTCTACATGTCCCAACCACCAGACACCTCATCAGCCACCTAATATTGGAATAATACAACTAGAAAAGCCACACAACAAACCCACACATCCATCACGTTTCTACCCCACTAGTGTCATCATACTGGGCCCACAACAAATATAGATCGATAACTAAACAAGTACATACATTCGTCATCAAAAACTGGAAAAACTGATAAAAATAACTACAAATTACCAAAGATGGTCGCCACCCTAAAACCAAAAAACCTATAATATCTACAAAATGTCCGCTACGGCTCCCCGTTTACATGTGAAGGAGAGGTGTAACAATCAAAGAGGCAACACCGCCCCCTGCTGTAATGTTTAGTACATCACCACTATTGTACTACAGTACTCACAACGTCCTGCAGGAGGCGCCCTCACCCTCCCCCACAAGTGCGTCATCACGCAGCACAACACCACACGACGTCACTCGACGTCTCACCTCAATTCTAAACCACAATCCCCAGAACCCCTCTATACCGGAAGTTCCTGTCCGCCCCTCCCTAAAGTCCCGTGCCAGCCACCAAGAGTAGCAACACGCGATATTCCCCGAGAGTTCAATCATGCTACATTGTTAGCACAGGCAGCTTAGCATTTTAGCTTCGTTAGCTCCCCCCTGCTAGCTCCATTAGTTTAGTACTGCTAGCTCAATTAGCTTAGCTTAGCATCCATCTTAACTTCTCCTATACGGCCCATTATCCTGTTGATTCGAGCGGCACAACACATTGCGACGTCTGCACAACCCTGTTATACCCCGCAACATAACTTTAATCCTATCTAGCCCCAGTTTACAGAACATATATCATTATCTTTATTCTAGTTCGCTCGCCCGCTTGGCCCCGCCTGGCCGAAATACACAGTATTTTAAATCCAACGCTCCCAAAAGCCTAGACGTTCCTAGTGACGTCATCAGCTCCCAAAACTCAGTTTATTTTGATACCACTACATTAAATTTAGACCTTAATACCACCGATTTAAAAAATGTCAACGAACTTCACACATCATTTTGGTTCCATCACTCTTGCCATTCACTCAATTCACTCGATATCGCAACACAGTGTCCATACGTTACTACTGTCGTCCCGCGGCTAACGGAGCCAGCTAAATAAATGCCCTATAATAATTAACCATAATTTCCATATTTCCTACTTGTAGAGCCACCTGTCGGCTTGAATCGGAGGTTTAGATGGTAAAATCGTTTGTTTAACCATAATTTCCATATTTTCTACTTTCCTCATTCCTCCACGAGTTTGATGTTCTTCAGATCTGGACCATAGCCAATCTGAGCCTAAATGACGTCGGATTTGTCTCGACAATTCACCTATGGAACGTCTTCCAAAAGTCCATTGTTCAGCGTACCGATTCTAAGTGGGCTCCTAACTCGCTAAGCAAACTGGCGCGGATCCCTAACCCTCGGCTGTGCGCGATCTGAACTAAATACAGACATCTATATCCTCTCCTCACTGGTAGTCACCATACTGTTCGATGAAGGGCTTGAAAATCCACAATGGTACTCTTGTTCCTCCGTCAGCCGTTTCCCAGAGCGGGCCTGGTTCTGACGAGTGAAAACAGCGCTTCATTTAACCCGTTCCTCAACCAAAAACGTCACTTATCCCCAGACCTTCAATTGTTTCCCTGAACAATTCCTTATTTATAGCTCCATAGTTGCTTATAAACACTTCACCTTTCGCCTCACTACTGTACCGTTCACTCGGATTGCGCCCCTTTTCATCATTACATTAGTATCGATCCTACCTAGACTAGTCCTACCACATCTGGCATTGTACCAATCTTAGGCATTCTAACCGAACACCCCTCAATACCCTAACCTTAAGTGCTGCGTTGGTGTGCGGCCGAAACCAGAGACAGTAGGTCGTGAATCCTGGTCTCTGGTGTTCTTCCGACATCAACCCATTTTTTCTGGTCCATTAGCCTTCACTTTTCCCCATAGCAACACCCCAATTTGAGACTGCTCGACCTCTACCAATTTTAAATGCATCTTTATTACTTACCTTCAAACTCGCTGTCCTCAGCTGAAAAGGTGAAGGATCCAATCAGTCGCAGGGGCTTCGATGAGGGCGAGAATCTCTCGGTCCATTTTCCAGAAGTAGCTTTTCGTCGTCTTCAACCGGCTTTGGTCGAATACAGCACGGGTCACGGACCAATTGAAGTATCTTTCACTCCATTTATATCTAAGTTCTGTGATCGTATAGTCTACTCTTCTCTCTGCATTGTTTTGTATTTCTGGTGTTCGGTTTTTATTAAGGAAAACGCAGACAAGGTGATCTGAATAAAACAAACTGCGGTGTTTATTTCCATTTCTTAATAAACCACAGCTATGAATCAAACAAGTACAAGATCTTTACTGTAATCTAAACGTCTCTTTGATGTGGCAGTTTTGTCCATTATCTGATCAGCTGCGGCCGATCAACGCTTCTTCTCCGGTGCGGTTCTCTGTCTCGGGTTGACAACACACGGCTTCTCTTTGTGGCTGGTGGTAGCCAAGGCAACCCTGGGTCTCCGTGAGTATCCGCGCTCAGGCAGGGAGCGCTTGATTTCGTCTCTCTCCGTGGCAGGATCTCCGTGGCAGGATCTCCTGCTGCGAGGCGATCGTCTATCATCGTCTGGGTCCATAGCTCTGTGCGTCTCCGGCTCGGCTCTCGAGTCTCTGGTTTTCTCCGTCTACCTCCAGCGCTCTCCTCCTCTCCAGGTCTCCAGGTCTGTTTGTCTCGCTCCAGCTCCAGGTCTGTGTCTCAGTCCATCTCCAGGATCCTCTGTGTCTCCTCGCCTGCCCTTTTAATGAGATAGAAAAGACCTTTCCCCTGCCTGTCAGGTGACGTCACCCCGCAATCGGGCTTCCCCATTGGCCAAATTCCTTCTAGTAGGAATTTTCAGTGAGTGACACGTCCTCCTGTTCTTGTGACACAATGTTTACACTGTCTAAATTGGGGAGACTCCGACTGGCTCTCCGTGCACAGATAATAGCATATACGTCCTTCAACAGAAAATAGAATACTTGGTCCTTGATTAACCATTGACCAATACTGTATAGTTTTATCTTGTAGCATTAAGAGATTCTATTCTTTATTGTCTAAATAGTGACTAACAGTCTTTTCTTCAGTTCTGTCCACATTTTACTTTATTTGATTGCATTATTTATTGTTATATCCTACTGTTTGTATTATCTATTCTAAAGTAATCTGTAATCTAGTTTGTAGCTCTATTTGATCACTAAGTATTTTGTTCAGTATTAACATTAATTTACAAACGATGTCTTTGTATTTGGTTCACTTATTGTCAACTTTTCATGCCTGCCAAACCTATTTATCTAAGGTGATTTGGTATGACAGCTCCCTTTTAGTACATTTATTGATTGCACTGTTTTCTAAGGACATCTAACTAATCTCTCTGACAAAGCCATTAGTTTTATCTATTTCCTTAAGGTCTAAAAACCGTCTAGTCTATCTATTGGAGTTAAATGTGTAACTGGGGGCATTCTGCCTAAAGTCAGTCAAATCTGATGTGTAAGGGAGATTCCAACGGGTCTGGTGTTTCCTTTCTGACCTCTGGGCCTTATTCGTCTGAGCAGCTGCCGTGTCGTAACCTGAAATTGCTTAGCTAGTGTCAACAGACCTTTGACCTCAACTGTATTTTCAGTTGGTTCCTGTTCTTCAAAGATAATTATCTGCTTCCTCTTTAGTCTCTTACCAAATAGGGCCCGTGGGGAAATGGGTCATTCAACGTAAGCTTTTGTTCTTCTTTAGCTAAAGTACATATCACTCCTTCCTGCCCATCTCAATATAGTCCCGAGGGGTCAGTTTATGACCTTAATGGTCCGGCACCTGGTCGGGGGAGTCACTGTCTCAACCTCTTTACGCCTGGTGCCACAGAGATAACCAACATGGGGTTTTCAAGTGGCCTTCTGTCAAATCAGCATTTCCCGTCTAATCATTTTGTACAGTTCCGTTGATATTTTCATGTTTTCATTTAGATAAATTCACATCACACACTCTCAGAAGCAGAACAGGAACAAGCATTTCATATAAAAGTATTCTGTATTTTTCTATGACAACTAATAAAAAAACTTGAACTTGGGTAGTCTGGTAATCGGAAGGTTCCCGGTTCGATTCCCACTTCTCCCGGGCAGTGTGTCATGTGTTAAGTGTCCTTGAGCAAGACACTTAACCAGGGGTGTAAAGTACTTGAGTAATTGTACTTCGTTACAATACTTAAGGACTGTTTTGGGGGATTTGTACTTTACTCTAGTATTATTAGGTTTGTATACTTTGTACTTTTACTCCATTACATTTCAGAGAAAAAAAACATACTTTTTACTCCTTACATTTAAAATTCAGACCTACAAAGTACAAATCTCACAGGTCCAACCATTTTAATTAGTATATTTTAATTGTTTATCTGGCCGAACTAACGTTAACATTATTAATCCTGCGACCGCAGGTAAACGGCCAATCAAATCCCCATCAATGGAAAATGAACCCGCCTATACCCATGCTGATTGGTCCTTGTGCAACATTAGAAAGCGGGGATCTTTGATTAAACACCTGCTATCAGAAGAATAGACAGTCAGATCCGCATTATGCTGTGGTTAATATTGTGATATTATTCAGGGTACTCCAGTATTCTCTCTTTAATATTGTGATACTATTCAGGGTACTCCAGTATTCTGTCTTTAATATTGTGATATTATTCAGGGTACTCCAGTATTCTGCTTTTAATATTGTGATATTATTCAGGATACACCATTCTGTTTTTAATATTGTGATATTATTCATGCTGTGATGTGAATGTCGTCCATGTTAGTTTAGCTTCAATGGAGAAGTGCATTAAATAATTTTAACACTTTAATCGTCGGAAACGCCGTAACTCGTCATTGCCCGCCATGCTCATTCTGCCGAAGTCGCCGTAACACGTCTTTGATATCAATATTTCAAAAATCTGTGATCGAAATCATATTTCTCCTCCTGAAACAAACAAACAAAGTGTTAATGCAAAATAAGCGTCCTCTGTTCGTTCATTTCAGCATTGTCTATCGCAGAACACATTCCATTGTGGGCAGAGTGTATGCTTGGTTTCATTCCAACCTTGCCTAAACACCAGCTGATGATTTCACTAATTGGCTCACCTCTTCAACTAACTCACCTGGTGCAATGTATAGTTAAAATGAAAACTTGGCCCACGATGGAATGAGTTTGAGACCCCTGGTCTATCCCTTTAAAAAAAAATTACTTTTTAGTACATTTAAAAGTAGGACTTTTTTACTTTTACTCGTAAAGCGCTTCAGATAAAGTCGCTATATAAAATGCAACATTTACCATTTTAATGCAGACAGAAATACACAACAGAAGAGATGAAGAGATGAGATATCAATAGATGAGATAGATATGTCAGCATACCATCTATAGGCCCTACTCTCAGAAATCTGATTAGTGGGGCGGCCTAAGCGTCTGTCTACCACCGCAGAGACAGTGGGATCGAATCCAGCTGCGGTACCTCCGGCTTGGTCGGCCATCCATACTGACACAATTGGCAGTGTCAGCGGGTGGGAAAGCCGGTGGGGTGGGTCCTGGTTGTTGTAAACAGCGACTCTTACAGTTCGGTCGGGGCGCCTGCACAGCGAGGGAAGGATCTGGGGGAGGTAGTGTGACCTACCCGCGCTGCCAGGTGAAAAGAAGCGGTGGGCTGGCTACACATGTGTCGGAGGAAGCATGTGATAGTCTCCGCCCTCCCAGACCGACGGTAGGGGGTAGAGTGCGCAACGACCAGGAAGGGGATTGGGAATTGGCATAACGACTAACATTGGGAAGGGAGAAAAACGGAAAAAGATAATACAAAAACAAAACAAAAAATTTATTAAATAAATCTGATTAGTCCAAATATATGCCTAAAGGGGACATATTTTTTTCCTTTTCAACAAATTAATATAGGCTTTTGAGGTCCCCTAAACATGTCTTTGATGTTTTTTTGCTGAAAGAAAACAAAAAAACACTCAGATTGTGCATTAGATTTAAAAGGTAATCTAACATAAAATTATGTTACTGTTGTTTTTTATTTCCATGTGATCTTTTTTGTAAAAAGAACCATCTGAATATCCCTTACAAAATGTATCATGGTAGTTTGGTGGTCATTTCAGTTTTACCATGGTCATTGTATGAATAATCTACTATGGTACTGTCATGGTAAAAGTCCTGTATTGTCATACCACTTTTGTTAAATAATACCATGGTACAATCCAATTTAACCCATGATACTGCTGGTATTTCCACCATTGCTTTGGAAGTACCAGGGAACCTTTTAGGAAATGCTTTAAAATGTTTTCTTAACCGTTTCTGCGCCAAAAACGAGTTAACTCGTTATAACCCGCCAATTGTTGGCCGCCAACAACGAGTATACTCATTATTATGATCGTTATTTCTTTTATTCGCTATTTGCACTCCTTTTGAAACGATTTTGTTTGTTTTCCTGGCCGAGCTGCAGCGTGCAGGCGGGGTCTATACACTCCAGCAAGGCAAGCGATCATAACGTTGCATCGACGAGGCTCCACCGCCTGCCTGTTAATTTTCTTTGGTGGTAAACGTGGGACAGACTACCGTGACCAGTATTTGGAATGGCGATCAGATAATTGGATTATTGTTTTTGCAGTACATCATATACAAGGTAAGGACTATATATTATCAATCTTGCGTTGAATCGATAATTTTTTTCCCGCGATTGCAGCCTGTGTGTGTGTGCATGCCGCTGGCTGCGATATACGCACGGAGGCCCGGTTTTCCCCTGTCCCCTTTCATGCATGCATGATGAAACATAATACCGATAATCTAGCGTTGATTTCAGGATGATTCGATAATCAGGCGATAAATGGCAATGTGATACTGTAAGTGGATTTCACTAAAGGGCTGTTTGACGGAGTTCCCTGGGATTACACAGGATCACTCTACAACTATACTCATATTCACCACGGTATAAAACGGAAATGTAGAGATGAAAAAATTATAAGTTTTTTGCATGTTGACCGGAAGAAACCCACTGACAATCGACGGCGTTATTAGGTCCATAGCTATAATATAAAATATAGGTTTAGCTCTACAAACAAGGTGAGCGCTTACATGGGGTTAACACATTGACCGCCGGGGGTTGTGCCCATCTCATACGCCTCTCTGCCACCGTTAAAAGCCTATGGAGATGTATACCTTCTTTGCAGGGCTATAACTTTTTTTTATTTTATTGCTATATTGACATTACTATGGCCCATTCAACATTGATTATCTATCGTTCAGGATGTGGGAACATTATACTTTTTCATTCATACATTGTTGTGTTAATACCTTTGAGAATACAAGTATGTTTTTAATATTTTCTGCTGTAATTCCAAAAACGCTAGTTATAGGCCCAAACGCATATGATAGATTATCGATTGGCGTTTCTTTCCCATACACGCTATATAAAAAAAATTCAAATGTATATGATCGGTATACATTATGCTTCATCATGCGTGGAGGAAAGGGGGGGGGGGGGTTGTTTATAATTCCTTGATCATCAGTAACGGCTTTATGTAGTATGGGTGATATATTGATCAGATGGTTTGCAGTGAAATGAATAAACAATCGGGCTGAAAATAACGTTACTGTTCTCTTACCGTGGGCCGATGAGACTGGCGGTGAATGATCCCAATTATTCGACGCCGATCGCCTAGGTCCATTTCCGGTTTGTATGGCACAATAAACGCCGAAATCATATCGATTATTAAGTTTAGAAAGCGATCCATATGTACTATAGTGTCTGTCACAAATCCCGTAGCGAGATGTGACTGCCGGAGGAATTTCCTCGATGCACCGATGACACTTCCGGTTTTTGCGAGAGTGTAACTCGCCCGACCATCCACCAGGCGGCGGTATTGAGCCGTTGCAGTCCCATCTAGGGTCCCGCTAGGGCATCGGGGGTTGGGTGGATGAATTATGAATGCCATGACGAAAAAATTAAATATTGATCTCAAAAACGCTGTACAGCGATGTTGGCGGTCAGCGCATGGCGGGCAATAACGCTGAAAAGCGATTTTGGCGACCAATGTGTTAATGGGTGGCAAGGCCTATGCACTTCCCGGAAGGGGCGTGGCAGTCAATGTGTCAAGGGATCTCGCATGGGGGGAAGGGATTATTATTATTGTTTTAATTGCTTACACTTTAATTAATCTTTAACGAAACAGCTGAGAGATTTGACAGCAGGTACTTGAAGGGGAAACATTAAACCTCAAACAAAATAAGCGTCCTGTGTGAGGAGACAGGAATGCTGCTAGGTGAGTTTGCTACATCATGTTCATTTAGTTCACTCCTTGCTCCTGTCTTCAAACATACTGAAGTATGACGACATATGAATATTAATCAAATAGGGTTACTGCTTTATTCTATATAATAATAAGAATACTTAATTTGGGGAAAATGTACACAATCTATAAATATTCATTATAGAAAACTTAGTGTACTTGAATATTTGGGGAAATAAATGAAAGCGCTCATGATGAACAGGAAATACACAGACCAATGCCTTTACATCGTCACAATAGTAGATCTATTCATATTGTTTAGACGTACGTTACAATCTGCAAAAAAAAAAAAAACCTACTGTAACGTTACAGTAATTTATAGTGATCCAGCGCTAAGCAGCACCTGAAAAGATTGCATAGATCATTATGTTTGGTTCTGAGAGAAGGTTGAATGCCAAGGGAGAAAATACTGGTAATTTAACTCTGTCAGATAAAAACCTCACATGTCTAAAAATGTCATTTTTATTAGGGATTAAGATAAAGCTATTTAATTGTCTATTCATTAATTAATCACGTTCTGGAGTGTACAGAGCCAATTGAAACCACCTGCGCTTTAACACAGCACCCACCTTCACTGCTCTAGTGTCACATTTCAAAGACAGGCCTTTGTGAAGCAACAAATCTGGCCTTGAAATGATGAGGAGTGTCATACAAGTGTGGTTTCATCAACAGTCAACACAATTAGCCTCACAAGCCAGATGAATCTTACATGATTTCACAAAGCAAGATAGGTCTGGCCCAGTGGCGGCCGGTGCATTCTTCTCCATGAGCGGCGCTATACCAAACATTTTGCAAACATGTACCACGCATTGGCGAATATTTAAGTAGGTACAACTATCACCATTGCCATCAATCAATATATGATCACAGTCAGTCAAATGCAGCCACGCTTCCAACACAGCATCGAGAGAGAGAGAGAGAGAGAGAGAGAGAGAGAGAGAGAGTGAGAGAGAGAGAGAGAGAGAGAGAGAGAGAGAGAGAGAGAGAGAGAGAGAGAGAGAGAGAGAGAGAGAGAGAGATATCGCAACTCTCACTTGTTAAGTTGAAACGCACCACTGTCCAGCAGGCAGAAGGGCTTGATAAAGTATATCCACTGTCCAGACTGTGTTGATGTCCATCCATGTCCACTGCATCCATATATACTGTAGCTTCTTGTTTTTAGCTAAGCCAAGTTAGGCAACAAGTACTGTGAGTGACGAGCTGTGTCTTTGCCCATTTCCGCGTCGAACAGCCTGAAAAGTGCAAACTACCTGGTGTTCCTATCGCCCTGCTCTAAGACAAACTCTAACCTTAACCAACTTTGAAAGAGTGCCTAAGCTTAACCGTCGAAAGAACTTGCCGTCACGGCGTCCCAGACTGTTGTTGTCGATGTATTATCCACTGTCCAGAGTGACTGCATCACAACACAACAACTAACTACTAACCAGAAACTGGCGTCGGCCAATCAGAGAGAGCGTCTCCGAGAAATGCGGCTACGGAAAAAACTGTCGTCGGCCAATCAGAGAGCGTCTCCGAGAAATGCGGCTACGGAAAGTCTCGCCGCTGCTTGCTTAGATGATAATGATCGCTTGGAAAAGCGCCCGGCTTCCATCATAATACATCATATTTCAACGCACAGCGCGTTACGCACTGATTGGCTGCGACGGATACTGCGATAAAACCAGTGCACGGCGTGCACGCCCACTGTAAGCGCTATTGCATCTAGCCCGAGAGAAATGCTGCTATGGCTAGCCCGAGAGAAATGCGGCTACGGAACGTATTCTCTATCAGACAGTCACTTCCTGTTCATGAAAACAATTATTTATATTTGATATATTAACGTTATATTGTGCATTGGAAACACAAACATACTTAAAATGAGTAAATATTATTCATTTTAAACATGTTTATATTATTTATAGGGCTATAAAAAATAAAATAAAAATATTTCTTCTTCTTCTCTCATTTAACCAGGGAGGGCGGCGCTCTAGCGCCCCCATTGACCAGCCGCCACTGGTCTGGCCTCCCTCCCTATTCGATGGCTTGGTCCGGCCAAAATGATGCCTGTCCAATCAGCTTTGGATGCTGAATCGAGTTTTCTGACACAGGGTATAGACCGTTGCTAGAGGCAAAAGTGCATCAAAATAATACATTCTTAGAAATTGTATGTGTTGAAGTCAGAGGTTCTATGTAGGATTGTTAGTAACTGTCTAACTGCATATATAACTGTTTCCACTAGAGGGCGCTCTAGGCGGAGCCACTCAAGAACACCACCAGGTGGCGAGTATAAATAGAGATGTCTCCTCCTACTCTACCTTTTTCCCCCCAGCCTCTCAGTGAGAGGAGAACTCGAACTGCTGCTCATACCATGTGAATAAATAAACCACGCCAGTTAAAGGCTAAAGATAGAAACCATGCCTCTTGACAACATTATTGTTGCCCTATAGCCGGATTCTGTCAACAGTATGTAACAAGGCAAGCTTGCACAGCTTAGCTTGGATGGAAATGTGTTGCTTAGTCCCATTATATGACAATCTATAAATCAACCTGGCATCAATTTCTGACAAACCTTGAAGAATAGGTTCTCAACATGTCCACAGTGCATAAATCAACTGGTGTTATAGGCTGGGCAAACAAAAGACATTTGAGGTGCAGGTCTCCTTGTCTCATTACCTAGTGTGCAACACCATCCCAACGGTTTGACAAGAGATTCTTCCATGCTCTCTGTCTTCACAGTCTGAGCAGATATTTGAAGGCTTAAACTTTGCCCATTTGCTCTTTATTATTTATTAATCCTTAATCACACACTCGCGTCAGAAGGCGTCTCTAGGCTTCTGATTATGTCCATTAGGGAAGTTTTAAGCTGCTCTTGTGAAATCATGCAATATTTGTCTGGCTTGTGAAGCTACAATAAAATGTTACCTTGGCACAACTCCCACTGGTGTCAGCAGCGTGTGCTCAATTAGCAAAATCACTTTCAGTTAACCTTTAAAAAAGCCCATTTATCTAACAGCTAAGTTGTTGAACCACTCCTATTCACAGTCCTAAATAGACATAATGAGGGATACTCTTTACTCTGTACAACACATTGACAAATGTCAGTATCTGGTTTGTGAACAAGTAGAACAACAAACATTTCCAGGCTTTCCATCGATGAGTCACCTAACGGCACTCAAAGATGACATCACTGTGTAGTGATCACGTTGTAAAGGTGCTCCCATAGTCGAGTGGACCGTACACGGGAGCAGACTCCCGCGGGCTCAAAGCTGACCCAAAGGGTACTTAAAGCAGACCCAACGCAGAGTGCGAAGCTCCTATTTTCTGACGCGTGGACGTCCGCGGCGCCCACTTGGTGTCACACAAACTGGTGCGAGGTGTAAACTGGTGTAAACTGGCGCGAGACATGTAGGAAATTGGTCCGCGGAGATCCGCTCGACTATGAAAGCTCAATGAGTCCACTGGACCTCCGCAGAGTCCAGTCCGTGTACAGTCCGCTCGACTATGGGAGCACCTTAAGCCTAAAGTTGACTGTATGTGTGAGGTTCTCCTCTCCCTGGACCTTTAATTCCTGTTCCCTGTACTTTAATTCCCTGTCTCCTCACTTCACTAGCCCCCACCCTCGCGTTCGTTTGCTCTTCAGCAGCCACACCCTTGGACTACCTGTCATTATGTGTTTGATTGGTCTGGTGCCGAACACACACTTCTAGTTTCAAGTATCAATTACCTTCACGCACCTGACGTGTATTCTAATTAGTTCCCCTTTGGGCTTTAAGTACCTCGCTCTTCCCCTCTGGCCTTGTCGGTCGTTCCGTATCATATCTCTATCACCTAACTCCTTCGGGAGGTTCTCTGTCTATAGGCTCCTACGGGAGTTCTGTTTCTGTCTGTATGCTGTTTATCTCCGGCGTGAGACGAGGTGCAAGCTTTGGCCACCTGTCGCCGTTGCCTGGAGGGAGATATTGTACTGCGCTCTCTAATTCTCTAAGGGAGGTATTCCAGTGTTCCACCCCAGACCTCCGCGCCAGATGCGCTCAAGCCTTCGCCAGCTGTCGCCGTTTGCCTGGAAGGAGACACCGTACTGCGCTCTCTAAACCTCTACGGGAGGTATTCCGGTGTTCCACTCCAGACCTCCGCGCAGCAGATGCGCTCTCCGTACCGGCGCGTACTCCAAGTAGACGCGCACCATCCAGACCTCCGAGCCTGACGCGCTCTTCACTCCTGACGCGCATCCAGACACGCATCCAGACGCACTCCAGACGCTCATCCAGACCTCCGAGCCTGACGCGCTCTTCACTCCAGACGCGCATCCTGACGCGCATCCTGACGCACTCTAGTCGCGCACCACTCAGACCTCCGCTTGGACAACCCGTTCCCGGTAACGACGCTGGACAACCCGTTCCCCGTAGCGACGCGCTCCCCCTGTTTTGATCCTGCTCTCTTTACGCACAGCGCCTGGGTGAGTTTGCAAGACTGTCTTTTTGACCCTATCATTTTTCGTGTGTGTTAAACACTGAAGAGATCCTGCTTTTTGTTCTGACTGTCACTCACCCTGTGCCTGCTTTTTGGATTGTTCATTTGGGATAATATTTGCTTGAACTTTGCTCACTGTGTGTATTCACACCGAAGATATTATCACCTGGATTATTATTGGGACATCGCTTACTGTGTGTATTCACACCGAAGATATTATCACTTGGATTATAATTGGGACTTTGCTCACTGTGTGTATTTGCACCGAAGATTCTATCACGTGGATTGTTGTCGGGACATTACTCACAGTGTGTATTTACACCGAAGATTCAGTCACTTGGATTACTCTGTTTTGGGACAAGTCACTTCTCCTGTCACCTGCTCTGTTCCCAACTGTACTCTGAGCTAACCCACTCTCTCTCTCCCTCTCTGTCCCGTTACCACCTCGGAGAGCTGCCGAGAGGATTCTGCAGAGCGGCTCTGACGTCACTGTCTGATTCCTCAGACGAACCTTCCCGGGAGAAGCTGCAGAGCAGCAACATTCTTCTAATGCTTGTATCCCAGTCTTTGTCTGTTTTCCATTCTCTAGTCCTCCTAGTCCTCCCTGTCCAGTCCTTCTAGCCCTCCTAGTCCTCCCTGTCCCCAGCCCGCCTCCGCGGGCCTCTGTCCCTGTTTCCCCTCTCTAGTCCTCCCTGTCCAGTCCGTCCAGTCCGTCTAGTCCTCCTAGTCCTCCCTGTCCAGTCCTTCCAGTCCTCCTAGTCATCCTAGTCCTCCCTGTCTAGTCCTTCCAGTCCTCCCTCTCCCCAGCCCGCCTCCGCGAGCCTCTGTCCCTGTTTCCCCTCTCTAGTCCTCCTAGCCCTCCCTGTCCAGTCCTCCTAGTCCTCCTAGTCATCCCGTCCAGTCCTCCTAGTCCTCCCTGTTCCTGCCCTTGTCCCTTGCCCTGTCCTGTTCCCTTAGCCTTCCCCTTAGCCAGCTCGCCTCCTAGAGGCACTGTGCCTTTTTCCCATTTCTTGTTTTCCAGTCATTTGTGTTCTCCCTTAAAGGGACAGTGCCGTTTTCTGTGTGTTTCAATAAATGCCCAGTTCTTGGCTTACTCTCATACCTGTCTTGTGTTGTGCGATTGGGGTCGGTTACAAACCATAACAGTATGTAATACAGTAAAGGAAGTGTTCAAGAGGTCTGATTTCCTCTTCATCTCCTCTTTCCTCTCACCATCGTCATGGACAGTTGAGATTTGTGAAGCAGAACATGTGAATACATTTAGTCATTTAGCTGACGCTTTTATCCAAAGCGACTTACAAGTTATGTACAACAAGTCACATTGTTTGTCAAACAGTGTCAATCTTGATTGCATAGTATTAGCATAGTAGGTGTCATATACGGAAGTATATAAGATATACAGGGGTAGTTCTAAGGCATGCGCATTGATCTGGAGTTATATTGTTACACTGAACGTGAATGAGTCAGTCTGTTACTGCATACTGAAGTTGTCAATAAATGAGCTAAGCTCGCACCAAGTCATAGCCTCCAGACAATTAATCTACATGGTGTCAGAAGTAAAGTAGACAGAAATGGCAAAATTTCAACCGCCGGCGAGTTTTCCTTTCGACAAACCAGGAGAATGGCCCGAATGGAAGCAACGTTTTGTGAGATTCAGAACGGCTACCAAGTTGGATAAGGAAGATGGTGCCGTGCAGGTTAGCAGTCTGATATATGCTATGGGAAGCGAGTCGGAGAATATATTCCGTTCGTTTGAATTTGAAGTAGTAGCACATGAAAATGACTTTACAAGAGTGCTAGTGAAGTTCGATGACTACTTTGTACCGCGACGGAACGTCATACATGAACGGGCATGTTTCCATCAACGGGTACAGAGAGCAGATATTTTTATTAGGGCTTTGTATGAACTGGCTGTGCATTGTGATTTCGGCGCGAGCAAGGATGAGAACATCTGTGACAGAATCGCCGTTGGAGTCCTCGACAAAGAAGTCTCCCATAAATTGCAGATGACGAGGGACCTGACACTCGCGCTGACCATAGAGACTGTCAGGCAGTCTGAAGAGGTTGCAGCGCAGATCAACATGCAAGGAGAGACAGCCGGAGGCGGGGCGATACACAAGGTCACTCACAACAAGCGCTACAAAGGCAATGGCCGCCAGGGTAAGCCACAAGGGGGCGACAGAGGACAATGTAGACAGTGTGGGAGAGTGTGGCACAGTAGAGATGAGAACTGTCCAGCTAAAAAGTGTTAGGGTTTGTAACCGACCTCAAGCGCAACGGCACAGAGAGAGTTGTTTCAGAGTTAGCCAAAGCAAGGGCGTATTTATTTTCAGTTACAAGATTGAATTAAGTTGAGCAACCGAACAAACGGGGAATCTGGCATGTGAAGATTGTTGCGGCTCTGCAGATTCTCCCAGTAGGTGGTGGTGAGGAATTAGCTTGTGACGTCTGAAGCCGCTCTGCAGATCCTCCCAGCTTTCACTCCCGGTGGAAACGGAGAGAGAGAGAAATCTGAGTTAGCCCAGCGCACAACAGAAACAGAGAGGTGACTGATCCAATAAATATCCAAGTGACTTGATCTTCGGTGTACCACACACAGTTAGCAGAGTCCAGAGAAAAAACAATACGGTAATCCAAAGTGTAAATCCAACACAAAAAATAGGTGAGAACAGTATAAACAAAAACGGGATATCTTCTGTGTTTCACAAACACACAAAAAACTGGTGATCCAAAAAGAACTGTTTCCAAAAACTCACCAGAGCGCAACGCGTAAAGCGGGCAGATAACGAGGCGCAGCTCCGAACGGGGAATCAGGTTCTCCACAGGGATTCTTCACGAAAGTCCTGGAGAGCAACAGACAGGGAACAGCGACGGGGAAGACAGGCAAATGCAGGAGTTATTCAAAATGATCCAACATCGATAGTAGGGGGATCAGGGTATATAAAGCCACAGGGCGCTGATTACAAGCTGTGACAGCTGTGGGATGAAATTGATCATTGCTCCAGAAGCGTGTGGTGGGGAGAGCACCAATCAACACGGCACTTTACAGGAACGGAGCGTGTGGCGGGGAATGCAATTAATCAACAAAGTACCTTAAAGGAACGGAGCGTGTGGCCGGGAACGGACCAATCATCACAGTACTTTAGGAAGCCTGTGGTGGGGAAAGAACCAATCCTCACAAAAAGTCCACATGTAATACCTGCGACAAAGTAGGGCACTGGAGCAAAGTGTGTAGAAATAGGAAAGCAGTATGTGAGGTCAGAGAACAAAAAGAAGTGCAGCAACAACAGCAGGACTCCGGGTCAGAAGATGGGTACTACATGGGGGAAGTGAGTAAAGCAGGTGGGTCGCCAAAGAGGTGGGCCGTCAAGGTGTTGATGGGCTCCACACCGGTCGAGTTTAAAATCGACACTGGGGCGGATGTGAGCATCATTTGCGAGGAGACCTACCACTCACTCATGCCAAACAGACCGCTGGAGCCTGCGGAAATACCACTGGACAGCCCAGGTGGCGAGCTGCATTGCATAGGACAGATCCAGAGCACTGTGACCTACAAGGGTAAGACACACCCACTCACAGCTTATGTCATCCGGGGGCCTACAGTAAACAACCTACTCAGCAGGCCAATGTCAGTGAAAATGAATCTAGTGAGAAGAGTGGAGGAAACGGTGAGCAGCAGCGGGAAAAATGAACATTTGCAGGCATACGGGGAGCATGGGACATTACAAATTGAACCAGTAAGGGGCGGCTACGTGGCGTAGTGGGCAAGGCGCTCACCACGAAATCTGGAGACGCTGGGCTTGCCTGTTTGAGCCCAGCGCTCCACATTTGCTTTCAGTTTAGCTGGTCGTCCGTACTAATACACATTGGCCGTATTAGGGGGTGGGAAACTGATGGGTGGGGATCGGGCGTTGTGGACAGCGACTCCTACAGGTCGGTTGGTGCGCCTGCGCAGTGGAATCAGGAAGTGTCGGGGGCCTCCCACGTGTTACTCCTCGACACTGAGAGATCGAGCTGCGCAGGTGAAAAGATGCGACTGCTGTTACCTCAAGTACCGGAGGGGACTTGTGCTATGTATGACTTAGTCCACATTGCAGCCGGCTTGTGGGAGGCAAGAAACAGCGTTCGTGACAGGGGAGGGTTGAATTGGATGATACGAAAATTGGGATGGGAGAAAATATAGAAAATGGGAGAAAAAGTGGATAAAAAAAAAATTGAAACAGTAAGAATACTGCTCAAAGATGGCGCCCAGCCGTACGCGGTATACACAGCGCAATGTGTACCTCTCCCTATGCTGCAGAAGGTCAAGGAGGAGCTCCAAAGGATGGAGAGGAATGGCATCATTGAGAAGGTGACACAGCCTACCGATTGGTGTGCACCAATGGTGCCGGTCCTGAAGAGCACAGGCAAAGCCCGCATCTGTGTGGATCTCAAGAGGCTGAACGAGGCTGTCAAAAGAGAACAGTACACCCTGCCCACTACCGATGAGATCACAGCAAAGCTAAGCGGGGCCACAGTCTTCACGTCACTCGATGCCGCCAGTGGATTCTTCCAAATCCCGTTGCACCCAGACAGCTGTAAGCTCACCACCTTCATTACGCCGTTTGGCAGGTTCAACTTCAAGCGACTGCCATTCGGGATCACAAGCGCGCCTGAAATCTTCCAGAGGAAGATGATGGAGACCCTGGATGGGTTAGAGGGCGTCGAGACCTTCATGGACGACATTCTCGTCTACAGGGCCACAGAAAAAGAGCATGACAGTCGCCTGGAGAAGGTGATGCAGCGCATAGAGACGGCTGGCCTGAAGCTGAATAGAGAAAAGTGCTCCATCAAGCAAAGTCAGCTACGGTTTCTCGGGCACATCATCGACCAGTCCGGGATCCGGCCTGACCCAGCAAAAGTGGAGGCTATCCGGCAGCTGGCGCCGCCAACAGATGTGCAGGAGCTGAGGAGGGTGCTGGGAATGGTGAATTATCTCGGCAGGTACGTCCCAGACCTCTCAACAGTAGGACAACTGTTGTATGAGCTCCTGAAGCACAAGAATGCATGGACATGGAATCATGCCCAGCAAACAGCTTTTCAGAGGATCAAAGAGCTGTTGACCCCAGCACCAGTACTCGCCTTCTACGACGTGAGCAAGCCCACCGCCGTGTCTGCCGACGGGTTAGGGGGCGTGCTACTTCAACTTCATGGCGAGCAGTGGAAACCTGTGGCGTACTGCTCAAGACGCCTCACTGAAGCAGAAACGCGCTACGCCCAGATTGAAAAAGAAGGTCTGGCGGGCGTGTGGGCGTGCGAGAGGTTCGACCGGTACCTCAGTGGACTGGGCCAGTTCAAGCTAATAACTGACCACAAGCCCCTTGTACCTCTCATTAACACTCACAGCCTGGACAATGTACCTCTCCGATGCCAGCGACTCATGAGGCTCATGAGGTTCAACGCGGTGGCAGAGTATGCTCCTGGAAAGACTCTGTCACGCAGCCCAATGGCCAACACAGGTGCAGACTTGGACACACAGCGTGAGGTGGCATGCTATGTGGCTAGTGTAATGGAGGGGATCCCAGCGTCCGCAAGCAAGATGGACGAGATCAGAGCGGCCACAGCAGCTGACGCCAAACTGTTGTCAGTCGCCAGACTCATAAAAAAGGGATGGCCTGAATACCTAGCCGAGGTGCCTATCGAGGCGAGACCATATGGCCCAGTGAAATCAGAGCTGTCAGAGCTAAATGGACTTGTCCTAAGAGGGAACAGGATTGTCATGCCAAGACAGATGAGAGGAGAGATCCTTCAGAGAATCCATGAAGGGCACCAGGGCCTAGTGAAATGTAGGGAGAGAGCGAGTTCCTCAGTATGGTGGCCTGGTCTCTCCACAGAGTTAAGCCAGCTCGTGGTGTCGTGCCAGGTGTGCTGTGAACTGAAAATAACTCAACAAAAAGAGCCTCTCCACGCCACTCCCGACCCTGGAAGAGGATCGCCATGGACCTCTGAGTACAAGCACAACAACTACCTAGTAATATCAGATTATTACTCTAGGTTCATCAAGATACTCCACCTGTCTTCCACAACCAGTACACAAGTCATTCAGAGGCTGAAGGCTGTGTTCGCGAGATTCGGAATTCCTGAGGAAGTGGTGAGCGACAATGGACCCCAGTTCGCAAGTATGGAGTTCAAGGAGCTGGCTAGGCAACTGGACTTCAAACACTACACGTCCAGCCCTCATCACCCGCAAGGCAACGGGCACGCAGAGAGAGCCGTGCAGACGGCAAAGAAAATCCTCAAGCAAGATGACCCAGCTATGGCTCTACTGAGCTACAGGTCTACTCCGTACTCCTCCACAGGCTACAGCCCAGCGGAGCTCTTGATGGGGAGGAAACTCAGAACCACCCTCCCCACTCTTGAGAAAAACCTCACCCCAAAATGGCCCAGCAAGGCAGCTGTGCGAGAGAAGGATCAGAAGGAAAAAGCTAAACAGGCCTTTTACTTCAACCGCCGTCATGGGGCCAGGGCCCTACCCGCCCTGCGACCAGGAGACGTTGTACTCTCCAAGCTGGACCATGACAAGAAGTGGTCCTTGCCAGCAGTGATCTCCAGCGAGAGCAGCACCCCGAGATCCTTCGTCATCCAGACACAGCAAGGAACAGAGCTGCGGCGGAACCGGCGCCACCTCCAACCGGTGCCTGCGATGCAGCCAACCCCAGCAATGCCTGGTGAGTGCGCAGGGACAGACTCCAACTCTGACAGACACACCTTGTTAGAGACTGTTCCTCCCAGTCAGAGTGTGGCTACAGCTACACCTACAACCCTGTTGTCTGGTCAAACGGTGACCCGATCGGGACGACTGAGTAAGCCAGTCAAGAGACTTGACCTGTAGATCGGTCAGGTAAAATGGACTGTGCAGAGTTTTTGGGTACAATGTAAAAAAAAAAAAAAAAGGGAATGTTGTATTGGTTGTTAAAATGTTGGTTGGTGATTTAACTGTAATAATAACACCTGCAAGCTTATACAGTTCATTGTTTTAGACAGAGACCAGAATGTGTGATGATGTCTCAGATTTAAGTTAAAAAGGTATGTTCAGCCTATAGTACTTTTCATTTGGAATGTTCCTATGATGTTAGAGATAACATGCTGAAAAGGGGAGATGTCATATACGGAAGTATATAAGATATACAGGGGTAGTTCTAAGGCATGCGCATTGATCTGGAGTTATATTGTTACACTGAACGTGAATGAGTCAGTCTGTTACTGCATACTGAAGTTGTCAATAAATGAGCTAAGCTCGCACCAAGTCATATATAGTCAGTAATATAGTCACGTAGATTACTTAGTAGAAAAGTGCATAATAGTAAAAGACAGTTTTCTTTTTACCAGAAACAGGAGTCTTCAGGAATTCGACATAACAGATAACACACACCTGCTATTTTTTACCACCAGAGAAGCTCTCCCTCTCCAGGGGAAGAATGTGAAAAACAACAATGTACATAGAACAAAATTATGCTTTTCAGGAATCCAGAATGTCTTGTTATATGTGGGCATGTGTAAGAGACTAGTGTGACATCAACGAAATCTTGAGATTCCTCTCAGGCTCCACCATTGTGTAAAAGCTTTGTAGGTTGCTTTGTTGTGCTGTTCTAGCACAATGTGGACAGATGGCTCAATAAACTCAGTTCAGTTACCTTTTTGTGAAACATAAGTTACTGCGTTCTTTCCACAGGGTATTTTGGAAAAACTTATTTGTGGCAGGATTAAAATGTCACAAGGTGAAGGTAACCTACTTTGGCCCTGAATAATATGACAACAATGTGATTTTGGATTTTATATTTATTTTGATACAATGGTACTCCATTATTCTGTTACGGTTCCACCTACACAATCCTCTCTGCCTCCGTCACACACCTCCATGTCTGTCTCTAACCCTGTGTCTGTCCCATACACTCCCTGCACTTTGGCGTGTGCTCTGTGAGGCGTCTATACAAATAGTAGCTCTAGTTCTGCAGACCCCTCTCTGATTGGTTGAGCTCCATTTCTGCAGCCCCTCTGCTGGGAGCTGTCGTGCGGAAATAGGCTGTCTATTGCCATTCTCTAAGACAAACTCTAACCTTAACCAGCTCCTTAACAGCGCCTAAACTTAACCGTTCTAACCTTAACCAACTCCGAAACAATGCCTAACCTTAACCTTAACCTTAACCATGCCTAACCTTAACCATAGAAAGAATATTGCCATTCTCTAAGACAAACTCTAACCTTAACCAGCTCCTTAACAGCGCCTAAACTTAACCGTTCTAACCTTAACCAACTCCGAAACAATGCCTAACCTTAACCTTAACCTTAACCATGCCTAACCTTAACCGGCGAAAGAATACACGTTAAAAAAAAAATCACGTTAAAAAAAATTATTTGATGGGATTCGAACTCGTCAACAACGGACCGCAGGACCGCTGCTCTGCCAGGTGAGCTGAAGCGCTGAATGAAAATCATGGCGGATTCCGCGATAAGCACCTCAAAGCACCGCGATAACCTTACGCGCGAGGGGCTTCGCTCAACCAATCAGAGAGGGGGCTGCAGAAATGGAGCTCAACCAATCAGAGAGGGGGCTGCAGAAATGGAGCTCAACCAATCAGAGAGGGGTCTGCAGAACTAGAGCTACTATTTGTATAGACGCCTCTGGGAGCATGCAAACGGCACAGGTGAAAATCATCACACTGATGGATGGAGACTCTGCACCTGCCTGCTAATCATCACACCACCCCACAAGATACCAGGATCTCCATGCATCAGCATCAGATCTTCGTTAAGATGGCCTGGCAAGTGAATATGTATTTTCATCGTTTTTATGTTAACCCTATTCCTGTTGTGTTTTCCGTGGTTTTTTGACATCTCATGTGTTTTTGTAATCATGTTTTTTTCCTGTGTGCCTGCCTTCGTTCTGCTGTGAAGACTTATTTAGTTTTTCTCCTCTGTTGTCTTCACAGCTTCACTCCCGTGCTCCCCACCGGTCACGGTCATCCACCCGCCAGGCTCAAGACACACACACACACACCGCACTGGTGTTTATTCACTTTTTGCAACATATTATTAAATGCCCTACACCTACAGGGTTGAACATTCTCCTGTCTCTCGTGTTGTGCATTTGAGCCTACCTGTTACCAGTTCCAACATCTTCACACATAAGGGGGAGGAGGAAGGGGAGCAGCGGCCCTGTTCTGGGAACTGTACACATGATGCGTCACTCAGAAGGCTCTGACAGTTCACTCTACTTTTGAGACTTGACATAAGACATTAGTCAACCAGGAAATAAGAAAGTTTCAGCGCAGCTCTGCCTGACAAACAACATTACAAGCCTTAGTTCTGTCCCTCCCACCCTGCTCACAGTAGATTCCACTCTATGACCATGTAGGGTCAAATCCAGGTGATGTCACCATAGATGTCACTCGTATGACACATGCGCAGTTACAATTTGGCCACATTTTCATACATTTCCAACACTCCAGCAGTGCAATCTGAGCATGCACCATACTCTCAACTCCCATTCGATGACTGACTGGTGATTTAGCCTGCATTTATTAGCCTTTTCTATGACAGAAATCAACATTGTTTTCATGACGTGGGGACATGTGTCAGCTGTTCTTAATTTCTCTTAAAGTTGCATAAAGTTCCTTTGAATGCTTAGACTGACGCTTCAGACGTGTTACTGGCCTCAAACTCCAAAGCTAAGTATTCAATTTAAAGGTTAACCTGTTGAAAAAAGGCCTGTTATTGTTGTTTTTTTGTTTTCATGTGATCTCTAAAAGAACCATCTGAATATCCCTTATAAAAGGTATCATGGTAGTTTAGTGGCCATTTCAGTCATTGTATGAATAATCTACTATGGTACTGCCATGGTAAAGTCCTGTATTGTCTTTAATTATGTTTTCCACTTCAGGGAGAATTCTGTATGTGATTGTCTCATGTGGGCACCAGTAGCCTTTTTTTATACACTTGGGGTTGGTGAGGGAATGGGGAATCCCGGTTGAGGAGTTGGGGGTTCCTATTCCCATCTACGCCCTGGACGGTCAGCCCCTGGGCAGTGGGAGCGCCACTCAACGCACTGTTCCTGTACACATCCGGGTGGGGGGTGGGAGTGGGTTCAATTGTTTGTTATTGTCTCCCTCTATTCTGTTGTGGTGTTGGGTCATCCCTGGTTGGCTTCTTGCAGACGTCATATTAATTGGGGCACGGGCGAACTTTCAACGGAGGTCGACGTGAAGTCGGTCTTCGGCGAGAGTTTGCCCATCCCCCCCCCCCCCCCCTCTTCTCGTTTGTCTCCTTCTTCTCTCTCCAGGATGGTGGGGAGCGTCGCAGATTCTGTTCTACACTCTAATCCCGATTTGATAGGGGTTCCTGAGATCTATTAGGACCTGGCGGACGTTTTTAGCAAAACGCGTGCTAAAGCACTACCGCCTCATAGATCATACGACTGTCCCATTAATCTCCTACCCAGGAACCTCCCCGCCCCGCGGGCGTATGTTCTCTCTCTCACGCCCCGAGACCTTAGCCATGAACACCTACATTGAGGAGGCATTGCTTGCGGGGCACATACGTCCTTCCACATCCCCTGCCGGCGCTGGCTTCTTTTTTGTTGGTAAAAAGGAAGCGTCCGTGCATTGATTATAGGGGATTGAATGACATTTCCATCAAGAACCGATATCCTTTACCTCTCATGGACACTGCCTTTGAGTGCTTACAGGGGGCGCAGGTCTTTTCTAAACTTGATTTACGTAATGCATACAATCTGGTCAGGATTAGAGAAGGAGACGAGTGGAAGACTGCATTTAACACGCCTAATGGTCACTATGAGTATTTGGTCATGCCCTTTGGTTTGGCTAATGCTCCGGCAGTCTTCCAAGCCCTGGTTAACGATGTGCTGCGAGATTTGATTGGGGTGTCGGTGTTTGTTTACCTAGATGATATCATAATTTTTTCTCGCGATATGGTGCAACACCAACTGCACGTTCGAGAGGTGCTAAACCGTCTCCTCAAGCATCAACTTTTCGTTAAGGCTGAGAAGTGTGCGTTTCACACTGATACCGTTTCCTTCCTGGGCTTTGTGTTGACGAAGGGTGATCTTCGCATGGATCCAGCCAAGGTGAGTGCAGTCTTGGACTGGCCACGGCCTTCGTCGCTCAAGGGGTTACAACGTTTTTTGGGCTTTGCAAATTTTTACAGGTGCTTTATTCGCAACTTTAGCGCCTTAGCCAATCCGTTAACAGCTCTCACTAAAGCCTCTTTCCCTGGCTTTGAATGGTCGCCTAGGGCGGAGTCTGCCTTCTGCGATCTCAAACGTCGGTTTACCTCCGCTCCTGTATTGATCTGCCACGATGCAGAGGTTCCGTTCATTGTGGAGGTGGATGCTTCTGACATTGCGGTGGGGGGGTGCTCTCTCAGATATGCTTAAAGGATGGGAAAGTGCACCTGTGTGCTTTTTTTCTCGCCGTCTGTCGCCAGCCGAGCGTAACTACGACGTGGGTAATCGGGAGTTGTTGGCTATCAAGTTGGCACTGGAGGAATGGAGACATTGGTTAGAGGGGGCGGCACATCCTTTCATTGTTTGGACCGATCATAAGAACTTGGCTTACATCCAAGGGGCTAAACGCCTTAATGCTCGCCAGGCCAGGTGGGTGTTATTCTTCACACGATTTCGATTTACCATCTCCTATAGGCCCGGTTCCAAGAACATCTCAAAATTCCGTACGTAACTCCAAGTTGATCAAGCGTGTCCTTATAATTCCGTACGTAAATCTAACCAGATCAAGCTGTTTTTAGAATTCCGTACGTAAATCTAAACAAATCAAGCGTGTTTTTATGATTTATGAAACACAAATTGAGGGGTGTGTGTGTGGATCGTTTTTACGATTGTGGATTCTGAGGTGTGTGTGTGTGGATCGTTTTTACAATTGTGGATTCTACTTTTGCGTTTGTTTATTTTTGATAGAAATCTACCCCCATATTTCTCCGCCATGCGTTGTCTGCCAATAACTCCGTAAGGTGTTTTTGAGATCAATATTTCATATTTTCGTCATGGTATTCATATTTCACCCACAGAGTCTTGGTTGATGCTGTCTGAGCCATCACAACTCTGCAACGCTTCAATACCGCCACCTGGTGGCCGATCGGCGAGTTGCCAAACCGGAAGTGCCCATTGTAGCTCGGTCCGTCCCCTATTTTCGTCCGGCCACTCGGTGATCGTCCCGGGGCTCAATACAGACACCGTCGATATGGATCTTTGCCATAACTGAATAATCAACATGATTTGGACGTGTATTAGTAATATACAAACCGGAAATGGATTGCATCGATCAACATCCCATAATTGGGATCTGTTTGCGCCACTCTCATCGCCCAACGCTACGAGGAGACTGGGGTGAGTTTCAGCGTTTTTCTTTATCATTTTCGATACAAACTGCTCTGATCAATATATCACCCATACTACATAAATCATTTAACGTCGGTCATTGAATTATAAACGACCCCCCCCCCCCCCTCCGTTCACCCGCAGATGATCAGTCATGACGTTTAGGACCATGTACAGTTGAAATTTTTAATATAGCATGGATCGGTATCAAACTGCATTTGATAATCTAATATATGCATTTATGCCTATATCTCACGTTCTATGAAATACTGCAGAAAACGATAAAAACATATTTATACAGACAGTATTTTAGTATGAATGTGTGAATGAAAAAGTAAAACGTTCCTACATCCTGAACGATAGATAATTGATGTTGAATGGGCCATAGTAATGTCAATTTAGCTATACAATTTAAAAAGTTATAGCCCTGCAAAGAAGGTGAACATCTCCATAGACAAATAGCGCTCGCAGAGGATGATTTAGGATGGATATAAGCGTGGCAGAGAATGGGTTAAGGGGATGCAGACCAGAGAAAGACGTTTGTCTTGTTTACATCAGGGTCCCCCATTTTCAATTTATAGTGACATTTATGACATACATGACATCATGGCATCATGACACATCAGTGTATGATGCTACAATAACGAATGCCGTTATTGGTAATCAATAATCAGAAACAACGTCCCCCCCCCCCCCTTTTCATGCATTCATGGTAGAACATGATACCGATCATATGCATTTTGATTTTAAACCTATTCATCATCACGCTATAAAATGGGAACGTATTGATGAAAAAATTATTTAGTGTGGTGATTTTTGGCTTGTGAAAATGCTGAGTGGCTAGTGACTTTGGAAAACCACTAGCCACAGTGGCTAGTGAGCCAAAAAGTTAATGTCAAGCCCTGCACACACACATAGGCAGACCAACACACACACTAATCATTCTGGTTCCAATGTGTCTTGTGTTCAATGTGCTCATAGTTGATGCAGTCTCTTTTTGTGTTTTTCCTTCCTGTTACCTCCCTGATGATTGATAGTGTTCAGTTCTGTCTCTACTTATAATTGTCACATCTCAGCTTAGTTGACTAAAATGGTCCCCTGAGATCGAGGCACTATAAAGATGCACGATATGCACGACCTGGCATGATATAGTAAACTCACAGACAGTTAGGATGTCTGGTTTGGTGCCTCGTATATGAAAGGTTTTCATTAACATTGAGGGCACAGGGTCTTTATGTGAGTAGTGGGCAGAGCGTTCTAACTAACACTCATTAGTGAATGATTCTTATGTAATTTGGGCTCGAGGCAAAGCGGCGCTGAACGGACATGTGGACGCCGTGCCTCTCTGCCTCACTCTTTGTGTTGGACACCAGAGGGCGCTCACGATCCTCACAACAATCCATGGAGCTGTTATACTGTCAAAGCCACCTGCTTTGACTTGCTGTGTGATAACCTTCCAGCAAAAGTAGCTTAGTGCCTATTCATTGCATATTTTGTTTTTAGCATTATCCCAGTGATTGCATTACATTACTGTCCTTCAGAAGCTGTGGGAGGCTGTTCCAAATTCTAAAGCTATAGATGAAGGTAGACATATCAACTGAGATATTGAGGAATCTACAGGGAAAGAAGTGGACATTTCCCTCCAAGGTTTAACAATGGTATGACCATTTACAAAGAGGTCCATTGATCTCTCACATCTAAATATCAACATTTTATTGGGCTAATTTGAACCACAACAGTATCACATTTACAAACATAAATGAGTATTGCTAGTCATGTGCATGTTGAGGGCCAAAGCCATGCATTCTTGTGCAACGATTCGATTTTTTTTATTGTCCAACATTGTTTTTTATTGCCCATACCGTTGTCATCATTTCAACATTGCTAAAACAAAACACTGACAGGTAAACACAGAATAACAGACTTGACTGCTCAAGCATCTGTACCATAATGTGTGTTATCCCTGTGTGTGATGACATGCTGTTGATCTTCTCACCTGCGCCTTTATCTTCCAGCTGTTATCCCCTCCAGAGATGTTTTCCTGCTTACAGCTTCGCTAACAACAGATAGTGAGTGCGTGCACATGTGCATGCATATTTGTGTGTGTGTTTGTGCGCTATGCCATGTGGTGGAGATGATGCCTTTAAAACCATGTTGATCCTCTGAACCTCTTCAAATATTTGAATCTAATGTATGTATAATGTAATTGATGGATTAAGATAAATCATTTAAAATGTGTGTGTATCCATGTGCATTTGGTGTGTGTGTGGATGCTTGAGCAAATACGTGCTTGGTGCTTGACTGTGGTGTGTGTGTGTGTGTGTGTGTGTGTGTGTGTGTGTGTGTGTGTGTGTGTGTGTGTTAGGCTTTGGTCAAGGAAACTATAAAAGAAGGAAGGGTCTGTCGTGTTACTTCACACGGTAACAAATACGTGAGTCCTCTGCTTTGGTTGTTAGTATCTTTATTAGCTTATGCGTCGCTACATTACACGGGTGTCCATTCTAGGTTCCTCTCGTACTCTCTGCCTGACCCCGAGTACGGTGGCCTGTACACTCTCGTATAGCGCACACACATTAACATAACACCACATCTCCCTTTCTAGAATCAATGGGTAGACTGCCATTGATTCCCCAGACCTTAGAGGATTATTCTGCCTCTATATCTAAAAGGTCTGTTCCGATCTGAACTGATCTAAACATTTTCTTTAACGCCTTATAAACCATAGGCTATATTAAACATAGCAATTGCTTTCTTTCGAACATTATATCTAAACAAATATATATATATAAACATGAAACACATGTCTTAGCTTAACCATAAACCTCTTTCATTCTATTGCAGGAATGTCACTTTTCTTTACTCTCTCTCTACTGTCTCTTACAAGTCCAACTTAGTTGGTTTCACCACACATCTCCCAGACCTGGTTCTGGGAGTAGCTGGTGGTTCCAGGACAACCTGCTCCGTAGGTTCTGCTGCACTCTGCTCCGGTGAGGGCTCCATGGGGATGAGATGGTGACGGTTTCGCCTTAATGTTCCATGGGGTCCATCTATGAGGTACGAACGTGGAGTGGGGTGACTGCTGACCACAACTCCAGTTGCACTTTGATTTGTGACCCACACTTCCTTTCCTGGAGTGAGCCTGTCGAGACTTCGTGCACGATGACACCGGTTGTAGCTTTGTGCATCTCTCATTCTCTTCTCCTCTTCCTTCAGAACAACCGCCTTACTGTCGGGAAGAGTAGGGACCAGTAGAGCAGGAAGCGTTGGCACCGTTGTGCGGAGCCTCCTCCCCATAAGAAGCTGAGCTGGACTGTATCCATTATGCAACGGGGTGGCTCTGTATGCCAGCAGAGCACGGTATGGATCGGCTGCCTTTTTCAGGAGGCCCTTTATCGTCTTGACAGCACGTTCTGCCTCCCATTACTCTGGGGATATCTCGGGCTGCTTGTGATATGGCGAAACCCATAGGATGTTGCAAACGCTGCAAAGGCCATTCCGGAGAATTGCGGCCCATTATCCGTCACCAGTTCCTCCGGGATACCGTGCTGTGCGAAAATTGACTTCAGGTGGTGGATGACGTCTGTTGATTTTGTGGGAGTCAGCAGAGCGATCTCCATGTACCTTGATGCATAATCCACAACCAGCAGGTAAGTCTTGCTCTCCAGCATCAACAGGTCTGCTCTCAACTTCTGCCACGGTCGCCCCGGGTATTGAGATGGCATCAGGGGCTCCCTTTGGTTCTCTCTCTCTCTTTGCTGCATGTTCGGCAGTTGAGGACTAGCTCATTCAGCTGCTGGCTGAGCCCGGGCCACCATACTGACTGCCGTGCGCACTTCCTGCACCTTACCACCCCCTGGTGGCCTTCATGCAGCCTGGCAAGCACATCATTTCTCATTGTTGAGGGGATTACAAGCCTGCTTCCCCTCAGCAACAGTCCATCATCTACTGTGAGTGACGCCTGTTCTGCCCAGTACAGCCTGAGAGCCGGTTCATTGTTGTGTGCTGGCCATCCCTCTGCACACCGCTGCTTCACCTGTGCGCACACACTGTCCCCCTCCAACTGCTCTCTCAGCTCGTCCAGGTAGACAGTGCTCGCTGGCAGGTTCTCCATTATCATGTCCACATAAATATTTGTATTCTCAAATAACTCCTTCTCCTCTGGTGTCTCTCTCCTCTTCACAGGAGCATGTGAGAGCGTATCAGCAGTCCACAGGCTCTTCCCTGGCACATGTGCAATGGAATAGGAATAGTGCATCAGGCGCATCCGGAAGCGCAGAATCCGTGGAGGGAGATCATCCAACGCCTGAGACCCCAGGAGGCTCAGGAGAGGCTTGTGGTCTGTCTCCAGCTGGAAGTGTCTGCCGATGAGGAAATTTATAAACCTCTCGCAAGCCCAGGTCAAGCCCAGGGCCTCCTTCTCAACCTGCGCGTATCTCTGCTCAGTCTGTGTGAGAGACCGCGACACATAGGCTACTGGTCTCCACACTCCATCCCATTCTTGAAGAAGAACACTCCCCAAGCCGTACGACGACGCATCCGCTGAGACCTTGCACTCCCTGTGGTTATCCTACATGGCCAACACTGGTGGGGATATTAGTGCATCCTTTAAATCTTGAAAGGCTCTGGCCTGCTCGATGCCCCACAGCCAGCAGTTCTTCTTTGACAGAAGGTCTCGCAGGGGCTTGTCTCTCTCCGCCAGCTGCGGGATAAACTTCCCCAGCTGGTTTACCAATGTCGAGAAAGCTTCTCAGCTCACTAACATTTGTCGGCTCCTCCATCCTCCTCACGGCATCCGTCTTACTCGGGTCGGGGTTAATGCCACTGCTGGAGATCACATGGCCTAGAAAGGTCACCTCCTCTTTTGACAGGTCACACTTATCGGTGTTCAGGGTGATTCCCGCTTTCTCGATCCTCCCCAGCACGACATGCAGACGAGCGTCATGCTCCTCTTGTGATCGGCCCCACACCAGCACATCATCCATGTGGCAGACGACACCCTCCAGCCCCTCTGTGACCTCAGTCACCATTCTGTTTTGGAAGTGTTCTGGGGCGGAGGCGATGCCGAAAGGTAGGGGGTATTTGCCAAAATCCCATGTTTGCGTCTAACTTGCTGAATATCCTGGCTCCGGCCAGCATTCCCAGTGTTTCCTCGACTGTTGGCAGGGTGTATTTCTCCCGGCACACTGACTCATTGAGGTTTGTGAGATCGACACATATGCGTCACCCGTCTTCTTCTTGGGGACTACTACGATGCCGGCGCACCAGTCGGTTGGCTCCTCGATCCGGCTGATCACTCCAAGGCTTTCCATGCGGGACAGTTCTTGCTTGACTTTGTCCATCAGTGGCAATGGAATCCTTCTGGGCGTCTTCAGCGAGAATGGTTGAGCCCCCGGTTTCAGCCTGATTGCATACGGCTGTTTCATCTCACCGAGACCACTGCATATATTCGGGTAGGTCGTCTTGAGCGTCTCCATCGTGATACTGTCTAGACGTGCCACAAGCTCCATCTTGCTGATAGCAGGTCTCCCCAGCAACGCTGAGTGCAGGTGTCGAGCGACGTACACGTCCTCCAACACCTCTCTCTCTCCTCTCCTCAGCAACAGCTTGGCGACGCCCACAACATCTAGTGGACTCCTCCCAGGTCCCATCAGTGGTTTTGTTGCTTTCTGTAGAGTAGGTGGATCCTTGTGTCTGTAGATCTCTCTGAATACAGTGTGAGGCATCACAGTAACATCAGCGCCAGTGTCTATTTTGAATGGCACACGTCTGCCATTGATGTCTATGTCGACCATCCATGGCTCACCATCAGTTGTGATGCTGCCCAAGAACATGTGCTCCTCCTCCCCATCACAGGAGCAGGAATAGTCTTCTTCAACCTCATGTACATTTTTGGAAGATTTACAAACACGTTTATAATGCCCCATCTTCCCACATGAATGGCATTTCACCTTCATTAGCAGGGCAATCGTGCCGTGGGTGGAACTGAGAACTGCCACATTTATGACATTGGACACTTCTCCCCCTCGAGTACTGGGCACTGTGTGATTTGGCTGCGTAGCTGTTAGCCTGTTGAGGGCTGTTCTTAGCATAATTCTTGCTACTGCTCTTAAACACCCTGTCCACCGATTTAATGTCACTTGCCTCTGTCCTCGCGTCCCCTCGCAGAGAGGATTGCTGTCGTTTCACCTCCTCACTCTGCCTCGCCATGTTCATTGCCCTCTCTAGGGTCAAGTCCGGGTCCAGCTGCATGCGTTCTGACAGCCGCTTATCCATCAGACCGACGACAAGCCTGTCACGTATAAGTTCATCATGTAACACTCCGTATGTACAATACTCCGCCAGCGCATATAATGCCGTCACAAAGGAGTCGACTGTTTCACATTCTCCCTGTTTGCACATATTAAATTTGGCTCGTTCGTATTATCACGTTTTTCTTGACCACGAAGAAACCCTGCAATCCATCCCGCACTCCTTGGTACGTACGTCATAGAGATCAACAGTCAGATTTAATCCACGTAAAATATCGTCCGCCTCATCGCCCATACAATATATTAGCGTGTTGACTTGATTATCTTCAGAGCTAGCATTTAGGTTACTTGCCAGACGGAATCTTTCGAACTTGCGTATCCACTTGGCCCACTCTTGCGGCTTTGAAAAGTCGAAGGACTCGGGAGGCTGGATGCTAAACGTAGCACTTGAAACCGCTGCCGCTCCCGGGGCTACAGCGTTATTAGCCATGTCCATCTTTTTTTTCTTCCTTCTGCTTTTCTTCGTCATCAACAAGTCTCAAATAGCACTTAACGTCCTTTTGTAAAATAATACAAAAGGATATAGCAGCTATCTGAGAATATTTTCATCTACCAATATATCAAATGTTAGCTAGTTAAAATGCAAAAAATTGCTGAGGAATTTGACATCCAAGGTAATAACCTGTTTAAATGACATCATACACGAGGAGATGGCGATACCATTTAATTCCACATTCCACACTTGGCACCAATGGGGGTTCACATGCTACACAATGACCCTTCTTTTATAGTTTCCTTGGCTTGGGTGATATTATCGTTTATGTATCTTGTGCATGGTCACGATAATGGTCTTCACGTGTCCCTGATAACAGAACGACATTCAATTACGCAACGCCTGTTATGAATCTCTCAGTCTCTCCCTTTCCTTTTCTCTCTTACTTCACTGCATTGTCTATCAAAAAAGGTAACATTATGTGAGACTACGTTCTGACCCTGTATATAACGTTACCGCATGTAGTGTATTGGTTCTCAAACTTTTTCTGTCAGGCTCCCCCTTGGTGGACCAACATATATATATATATATATATATATATATATATATATATATATATATATATATATATGTATACACACACACACACACCTGCACATTTTACATATCTGTAGATTCTATATCTATATCTATAAATATCCCTTACCTATTCTCTTACTAGTTACGCTGCTGGCCAGTATGACTATGACCATACTATCTTTATACCTGTATCACTGTACATGAATATTACAGCTCTGTACATGCATCTGATTAGCATTACACTCAGTTGTATTAATTGATATATTTTATACTCAGTTTAATCACCGGTACATTGTATATTACTATTTCACTTTACTGTTACATCTGCACTCTGGTTGGATGCCAAACGTCTTTTCCTTGTATTGTACTTGTGCTGTATAATAACAATAAATATTAATCTAATCTAATCTAATCCAGGAGTAGGGGGAGGTGTGAAAATGTCCATGAATCTAAATGCTTGAATCTTCCCATAGATTGTAATGCTAACATGGTAGCAAAGCTGCGTCTTTGGACAATACTATCATTCATCATTGTTTTTCTTAAAGCAATATTGTCAGTAGGGGAATTTCAATATCGGCCAAGCCTAGTGTGTGTTTAGAAGAGGGGTTTTGTTAAGCCTAGAGACAGTGCTGTCTGAATATGGAGGTGTGGCACATACAGCTGTCCTCTGAGGCGTGCTGTTAAACCCTTGCTCCTTCCCTGCATCACGGCGCCAAACCGGGACAAACCCCCATTGAATATGGATGGAGCCCTGGCAGTGACCGCCACCCAATGGGGGTTCCACACAGGGAAATAAAGCTGGCAGAGAAAAGAGAGGAGGGATTTTCTCTGGCAAGATAATTGACCTTTGTTTGTCCGAGAGAAGCAACAGTTGCGATTGGAGGATCAAGAAAAGTGGGTGGGGTTTTAGGTAATTTTTAGTCAACTAACCCTTTCAGGTGTAGGTTTTAACTTTGAACCCTTTCAGGTGTAGTTTTTTTTTTAACCCTTTCAGGTGTAGGTTTTAACCTTTTCATGTGTAGGTTTTAACCCTTTCAGGTGTAGGTTTTAACCCTCAGGTGTAGGTTTTAACCTTTTCATGTGTAGGTTTTAACCCTTTCAGGTGTAGGTTTTAACCTTTTCATGTGTAGGTTTTTAACCCTTTGATGTGTAGGTTTTAACCCTTTCAGGTGTAGGTGTTAACCCTTTCGTGTGTGGGTTTATCCCTTTTGGGTGTAGGTTTTAACCCTTTCAGGTGTGGGTTTGACCCTGTCAGGTGTAGGTTTATCCCTTTCAGGTGTATGTTAACCCTTTCAGGTGTAGGTTTTAACCTTTTCATGTGTATATTTGAACCCTTTCAGGTGTAGGTTTTAACCCTTTCAGGTGTATGTTTTAACTAGAGCTGGGCCGTTAACGGCGTTAACGTGCTGCGTTATCGCGAGACTAGTGTTGCGCGATAATATAATTAACGCCGTTAACATTTTTTTCAGCGTTGGGTCTCGTCTGGGACATTCGCGGATGTATACCATACCAACCTGGTCGAACTACTCTGTGTGTGTGTGTGTGTGTGTGTGGGGGGAGGGGGAGGGGCGTGAAGTTCGTGAACACGTGAGCGGGGCATGCGTGAAGCTCATTACCATCAGCTGAGCTGCATGACAATGGCGGACGCTGTGAGCAGAAGAGATATCTATGGTAACATTAAGCACAGTTTGCTTCAGGGGTATTTTATTTTCAAAAAGCTTCCAGATGGAAACCTCGACAAGACGAAGGTGATTTGCACTTTGTGCAAAGCGCAAATGACCTACTGTAGGAGTTCCTCGAGTCTTAAATACCACCTGAGCAAGAAGCATCAAATTGATGTTATGAAGGAAGGTGCCGCCGCGGCCGGACCAAGCACAGCTGCACCGGGGAAAAGTGCTCGTCAAACTACACTGTTTGAGTGCAACCAAGGCAAGCCCGTCAGCACAGCTTTATCAGCCAAGCTGACTAACCTCCTAGCCCAGTGGATTGCCATCAATTGCCGGCCTATCAGCGTGGTTGAAGATGATGGACTCGAGCTTCTTCTCCGGGCGGCGACAGGCGACCCGTGTTACAAGCTACCTGCGAGGCGAACTATCATGAGGAGAATTCATGACCAACACGCCACAGAGAAAGTTGTGAAGGAAAAGAAGTTGGCCGCGGCGTCGTGTGTAGCACTGACTGGGGACCATTGGACATCGGTCAGCAACGATAATTACCTAGGCGTTACTGCACACTTCATCGATGCCAGCTGGGAACTTCACTCGTTCGCCTTGGGTACGTTTGTTATTTAATTTATTTAATTGACCACGGTTAAGTTGGTTTCAGGGGGGACCCTGATGTAAACAAGACAAACGTCTTTCTCTGGTCTGCATCCCCTTAACAATTGTGTGTATTGAGCTGTACTGTATTGTACCCATTCTGCAATCTGTTAATAACATTTTCATTAATTCATTCATTCATTCATTCATTCATTCATTCATTCATTCATTCAGGCTGGATACCCAGCCATCCAACCATATAACCATCCAACTGGCTGAATATTCATTCCAACCTGAAACCAACCCACCGTGGCATGTAGTATTAAATAAAATTAATAAACTTAAACAGATGTGTCCTTCAGTTATTGGTGTAAAGGTTTGGAATTCTCTCCATAGCGAGCTTAAGGGATGTAATATACATTTTAAAAATTGTCAGTATGAAAGTCAAATGTGATCTGAATAGTGAGATATTTTATTTTATTTTTATTCTTTATTATTATTATCATTTAATTTGTTCTTGTTTAAACTGTGGATTGTTTTTCTTGTATATGGTATACATTTTTTACTAGCAAACTTATTCTGATCTACTTTGTCTGTACTAGGTGTGATTAAAACAGAGGAGCGCCACTTTGCAGAGGCGTGTGCCAGGCAGTTTCTGGACGTCGCTAATCAGTGGGAGATAGCCGACAAAATCACCACCATTGGGACAGACAGCGCTCCCAACATGATAGCAGCAGGGAGGATACTGCCATTCGAGCACATGCCCTGCATTGCGCACCTCATACAGAGGGCCATTGTAATGTCCCTTCGGGATAGTGGTTTTGATGGTGTCCTGGCCAAGTGTCGAAAAGTGGTCGGACATTTCAAACACAGTCCGGCCAACACAGATGAGCTGAATGTCCAGCAAGCATCCTGTGAACAAGAGCCAGAGTCACTCGTGCAAGATGTTCCAACACGTTGGAATTCCACCCTTGCAATGATCAATCGTTTGAGGCGCAACAGAGTCCCAGTGCACGCAACGCTGGCCCAGCATAAGCACAAGCTGGTCCTCCCAACAGATGCTGAATACGAGAAGCTGGCAAAGCTGGAGAAACTGCTGGAGCCATGCAGGTACTGTATGGTCTACAAAGATAGCGTGTTCTTAAATTGGCATACAACTTCTTTTAAAAGTCACTTTGTATTTAATTAAGAAATGCATGCCCTTAAATACTATAAATGATTCAGAATCAGAACTTATAAAAGTGTAATCTTAGTTAAAGTGTGTGTGTGTGTGTGTGTGTGTGTGTGTGTGTGTGTGTGTGTGTTTCAGAACTTTAAAAAAAGAGTGTAATCTGAGTTAAATTAATTGGCCATATTTTGTGTGTGTAGGTACATCACTGAGCTCCTTGGTGGGGACAAGTATGTATCCTGCTCTGTGGTTCTACCTGCCCTGCGCCACTTTGAGCACGCAATGAAGATCTCGGATGAGGATCCTGCCTACATTGTGCAATTCAAGAATGCCTTCACCCAGGACCTCAACCAGCGGAGGGAGAAAAGTAACCTGGAATGGCTGAAGGTATGTGAGACTGACTAGAAAATAACTGTATTGTCTGACCATTATAGACTGTTAAGCCAGTAGATTGATCAATGGATAGATGAATGAGTCATGAAGAAATATGGTGGTTGGATTTGCAAAGTTACTTTAATTTTTATTTTTTTCATCATCAATTAATTATTATTTATTTTTGTTCATCAAAGGTAGCTACTGCTGTGGATCCACGCTTTAAGGACCTCAAATGCCTGCCCAAAGCAGAGAGGGGGCCAGTGTGGGCAACACTGAGTGGGTTGGTGAAGGCAGAAGAACCTGCTCTGCAGCCCCCGAGGGAGGAGAACCCTGAGCCACCTAAAAAGAAAACACTAGTGATGGGATCAGACTCGGAGTCTGATGACGACTCACCAGTGCCCAATCTTGTGGAGAGGTACAAGGTAGAGCCAAGTGCCAGCTTGGATCAGTGTCCACTGAAGTGGTGGTCAGACCACACTGCCGCCTACGGTAAGCTGGCCCACATTGCCCTGAAGTACTTGGGGAGCCCTGCCTCAACTGTCCCATGCGAGAGACTGTTCTCTTTATCGGGCCATATTGTGCAGAAGAGGAGAGCTAGTTTGTCACCAGACAATGTCAACAAGCTGGTCTGCCTTAGTGACTGGTGGAAGAAGGAGAAATAGAGACTGATTGAGTCAAGCCATTTGTTTTGTTTTTGTTTAACCTTTATTTACCCAGGGTAGGTTCGCTGAGCACAGATGCTCTTTTTCAGCTACGCCCTGCTTCAGTCACACAGTTCCAATCACACCTGGGAGCTGCCCAGTACAACCACAGTCTGACACTGAGTAACTCCACTGGAGCAGTTGGGGGTTAAGTGCCTTGCTCAACATTTTGTCATTTAGCTGACGCTTTTGTCCAAAGCGACTTACAAGTTCTGTACGACAGGTCAGCAGGAAGGACCAGCAGCAGTACTTTCATGCACTTTTAATTCCCAAGATAAATATATGGCATTGCTTTTGTTGTTCATTTAATTGAGGGATTTGTTTAAGCTGTCTTTATGTCCGCTGATGCATAACAAAGTGCTCTTCAGTGCTGACTATTAGTTGATAAACAACACACTGCTATTCAATGCAGACTATTAGTTGATAAACAACACACTGCTATTCAATGCAGACTATTAGTTGATAAACAACACAGTGCTATTCAGTTAGCTCTTGAAACGGGCCTCCAGATGCTTAAGGCCACCCCTGGTTGGCATGTTCCTTTAACACACATTCTGTCAGATTATATTAACTGATTTCCAGTTTGGTAGTTTGTCACATCACTGGACCCGTCTGTATAGGCCCCTACATGCTCTACTCCACTGTAGTCTACAGACTGATATGTGCTCTCTACTCCACTGTAGTCTACAGACTGATTTAGCCTGCAGACCTGTCTATAATGTGCTCTCTACTCCACTGTAGTCACAACTGAGTAACAATGTTCATCAAAGAGTGCTGAAACTCTCTCTCTCTTTGAAAGTTTGAAATGCGGTACTGTTCTGTACTGATAATATTATTTATTTGTGTGAATAAAACAACACTGAGTAACTCCACTGGAGCAGTTGGGGGTTAAGTGCCTTGCTCAACATTTTGTCATTTAGCTGACGCTTTTGTCCAAAGCGACTTACAAGTTCTGTACGACAGGTCAGCAGGAAGGACCAGCAGCAGTACTTTCATGCACTTTTAATTCCCAAGATAAATATATGGCATTGCTTTTGTTGTTAATTTAATTGAGGGATTTGTTTAAGCTGTCTTTATGTCCGCTGATGCATAACAAAGTGCTCTTCAGTGCTGACTAGTAGTTTATAAACAACACACTGCTATTCAATGCAGACTATTAGTTGATAAACAACACACTGCTATTCAATGCAGACTATTAGTTGATAAACAACACAGTGCTATTCAGTTAGCTCTTGAAACGGGCCTCCAGATGCTTAAGGCCACCCCTGATTGGCATGTTCCTTTAACACACATTCTGTCAGATTATATTAACTGATTTCCAGTTTGGTAGTTTGTCACATCACTGGACCTGTCTGTATAGGCCCCTACATGCTCTACTCCACTGTAGTCTACAGACTGATATGTGCTCTCTACTCCACTGTAGTCTACAGACTGATTTAGCCTGCAGACCTGTCTATAATGTGCTCTCTACTCCACTGTAGTCACAACTGAGTAACAATGTTCATCAAAGAGTGCTGAAACTCTCTCTCTTTGAAAGTTTGAAATGCGGTACTGTTCTGTACTGATAATATTATTTATTTGTGTGAATAAAACAACACTGAGTAACTCCACTGGAGCAGTTGGGGGTTAAGTGCCTTGCTCAAGAGCACTTCAGCGGCATATTTTTTTTTCATTCAGTTAACCTCAAGTTGAACCGTTCAGTCTGCTGCTGTTCCCTTCTGTCACCACTTGGTGTCTCTGTTGCTGCTGTCTGAGAGATGGGAGAACTGCAGAAACTCAGAGGCTCCCTCTCCCTCTCTCTCTCTCCTCTCTCTCTCTCTCTCTCTTTGAAAGTTTGAAATGCGGTACTGATATTATTTATTTGTGTGAATAAAACGATTTATTAAACACAAGTACATCTTATTGAACATTATTTTGATATTTCATTACCAATTATCATAGCAAAACAGCTTTTTCAAACAGTCTGTAATGCATTTTGGAAACGGGAGATGGGCTCATGGTGTAATGGGCCACCTGGCCTGAGAAACGTAAGGAGGAAAGTAAAAGTAAGGACTTACTTCTGGTCATTATTTGGGTAGAACACACATATTTTGAATGCCTTAGGCAGACCTTTTTTTTTTTTTTGAGCCATTTTAATCTAGATTAATCTAGATTAATTCCAGGATTGCATATAGATTAATCTAGATTAAAAAAATTAATCTATGCCCAGCTCTAGTTTTAACCCTTTCAGGTGTAGGTTTATCCCTTTCAGGTGTGAATTTGACCCTTTCACGTGTAGGTTTTAACCCGTTCAGGTGTGGGTTTGACCCTTTCAGGCAGGGGTGTAGCTCCAGATTCTGGGCCCCATGAAAGAATGTATTTGTAGGCCCCCAGTGAATGCGAGCGCGCGTAAGCCCGCGAGCGAATTTTTTTTTGGCAATTTTTTTATTGATGAAAACGCATAATATGGTTTTTACCTATACATTCGGATCAGCAGTTCAGCACCTGCACTGTTGGTGGGTGAGCCTAGTAAAGGATGTCGCATTGCGTTCATCTTCAATGAATGGACCAATGCAATAGTCTACCAAAGCCCCCCCTCTCTCTCTATATATCTCACACACACACACACGCACACTTCAGAAACAAACATAGTATCAATGAGAGCATCAATAATACACCTGACATTTTTTTTTTTTTTTTTTTTTTTGGCCCAACCCCCCCCCCCCCCCCCCCCAGTGCTGGGCCCTTGGAATCATCCTAAGCTACCCCCCCCCCCCCCCCCCAGCTACGCCCCTGCTTTCAGGTGTAGGTTTGAACCCTTACAGGTGTAGATTTGATCCTTTCAGGTGTAGGTTTTAACGGTTTCAGGTGTATGCATGACTCTTTCAGGTGTAGGAAACTGTTGGAAACGCACATAATTCACATAAATGCCGGATGACAAATTCAGCCTAAAACATGTTATTTTAATTTGCTTCAAGTTTCAAGTTTCTTTAATAGTTGTCATACAGAAGTACAGAATACTTTCATACAAAATGCTTCTTACTGTTACGCTCCAGAGACTTCCTACCGTGATTCTATTTAAGGTAGAATATAATGTCTTACATCTCACCTCACAACTTTCATTTTGTGCAGTAAACCACATGCCACTGTAGCATGTCTCAAGACGCTCTCTTTCTTTCTCCATTTGCTCTGTGCCCCCCAGTTTGAGAACTTACTGATGTAGGTGAGTGAGTGAGTGGGCAAGTTAGGGTGTTTGTGTGCAAGAGAGACAGAGAAAGATGATGTGTGTGTCTTATTGAAGAATACAAAATGACTTGCTATTCAGTATTATAGTGTCAAGGCTGCTACTATACAAAACTAGAAAGCCCCCCCAACACACACATCCCTACCCATCTGCCTTCATTCTCTCAGCTCCAACCTGGCATCTGGCGGTTAATTTTACCCATAAGCCATTCCATTTTATCAGCAAACGCCGGCCGTTTGCCTTTCTGAGGCTGACATTTGATTAATTGACAAAACGATTTACCTGCAAATGTCATATACCACGCAGATGCAGGGCTGGCGACCAAGGATACGGGGGTCGAGCTGTGTATGTGCACGCGTGTAGGCATGTATGTGTGTGTGTGTGAGAGGGAGAGTGTGCAGTGCTCCTTTGCTCCATTTCAGTAACATCCCGTTATCATTAATCACATTTCATCACCCGGCGTGTTTGGTCCAGAGTCTGATCACAGTGCAAACGTGTCTCCAGATTCAGCCTGCGTTGGCCTTTAGTCACGTCTGTGTGGTCTCCCACTATACTTCTGCCCATGACAGGAAAGTAATGCACTGTTAGTCCTTCCAAATGGGAATCCAATCCGGACTCTCTCTGCACTGTTCTTCAGAGTTTGTCTCAGGATGACCATCGACAGCTGTAATGGAGACTGCTAATAGAGCAGCACTCGCACTTGCGCGCACACACACATGCACGCATACACACACACACACACACACACACACACACACACACACACACATACACAAACAAACACATGTTTACACGCACACACTTACCTGCTTACTTCCTTGTGAAGTCATATGTTTTACGCTCACATAAATGGTTGTATAGCATGTGCACCAACATGCACTCACTCACTCACACACCCACACACACACTGACACATGTTTACACGCTCACACTCATGCACACACTTACCTGCTTACTTCCTTACGGGAGTCCATTGAAAATCGAAGATGATGTTGCTTCCCATTAATTGTGTGTTGTGGGACTCTGGCTCTGTTGAATTGAACAAGCCCTACCCAATCAACTGGCTTGTAGTCTGAAATGTCCCCGATTATAGGCTAATAAGTCAGGAACACGTACACACGTACACACACACACACACACACACACACACACACACACACACACACACACACACACACACACACACACACACACACACACCCCTAAAAGGATCATACGGACACACCTGCCTCAACGACTACCGCCCTGTAGCTCTCACCTCCATAGCCATGAAGTGCTTCGAGAAGCTAGTAAAGGGCTACATCTGCTCCTCCCTCCCCATCAACATGGACCCCCTGCAATTTGCATACCGCCCCAACAGGTCCACGGAGGACGCCATATCCCATGTGCTGCACACAGCAGCATCACACCTGGACAAGAGGCAGGGGAACTATGTGAGAATGCTATTCATCGACTACAGCTCGGCATTCAATACCATAGTCCCCTCCATACTCATAGCCAAGCTCAGGGACCTGGGCTTGGGCTATGACCTCTGCCAGTGGGTCTTGGACTTCCTGACTGGCAGACCCCAGGTGGTGAGAGCAGGCAACTGCACCTCCTCATCCATCACCCTCAACATAGGGGCCCCCCAGGGCTGTGTTCTGAGTCCCCTCCTCTACTCCCTGTACACACACGACTGTGTGGCTCAGCGGAGTAGCAATACAATCGTCAAATTTGCTGACGACACAGTGGTGGTGGGCCTGATCTCTGCCAACGACGAGAGGGCCTACCTGGAAGAGGTCAAGGTCCTGGCGGGATGGTGCCAGGAAAACAGCCTCTCCCTGAACGTCAGCAAAACAAAGGAGATGATTGTGGACTTCAGGAGGTCGGGGGTCAAGGACTACAGCCCCCTCAGCATCGACGGGGCACCGGTTGAGAGAGTCAACAGCTTTAAGTACCTCGGAGCCTACATATCCGAGGACTTGACATGGACCACACACATTAACAGTGTTGTGAAGAAGGCACGACAACGCCTCTACTTCCTCAGGCGCCTAAGGAAGTTCCAAGTCAGCCAGAAGATCCTTAAGAACTTCTACTCATGTACAATAGAGAGCATCTTGACCGGCAACATCACCTCCTGGTTTGGGAATAGCACTGCACAAGACCAAAGCAGAGTGACACGTTCAGCCGAACGCACAATTGGAGGGGGGCTCCCCACCCTCCAGAACATTTACTACAAGCGTTGCAAGGGCAAGGCTAAGAGAATCATTAAAGACTCCAGTTACCCGAACAACTGCCTCTTTGAACTGCTGCCGTCAGGCAAGCGATACAGGAGTCTCAAGGCGAGCACAGAAAGACTCAGAAGAAACTTCTATCCCCAGGCCATCAGGCTGCTAAACGAACAATGAATGAACACTACACAACAACAACCACCAAACGCACATAGCACACACATCCACACGCACACACTCACTTTAAACAAACACACTGTAGCACCCACTCCACACACTTATAGCACACACCCACTTTAAACAAACACACTGTAGCACCCACTCCCCACACTTTATATTTATGGATGAAGGATTGCACTACAACTCGTACACCTTACTGTAAATTGTACCTAAAATTGTACCTCATCCCATTTCTGCTTTGCACTAGATAGTACTGTACATTAGTACACTGCATAGTATTGTGTATTGTATATTATATGGTAACTCAGAACATTGTACATATGTCTATACCGAACACTGTGACCTCATTTTCTTCTTCTAAATTCATGCTATATTATGTTATTATGTTATTTGATACTATCTTGTCTAGCACAGTCTCTGGAGCGTAACAGTAAGAAGCATTTTGTATGAAAGTATTCTGTACTTCTGTATGACAACTATTAAAGAACTTGAGAACTTGAACTTGAACTTGAAATAAATGAAACAGATGGTTAGAAATATTCATTAAAGCACGAAAACTGTAGATGAGGGAAGGAGAAGGGAGGGCAAGCAAAGGTCATGAAGCCTCAGAGTGGTGTTGGCTTCCTGGAACTCTTCACCTTTATTGACTTTCCAACCTTAGGCACTTTCCAACCTCAAATGCACGTGTGTGTCTGTGGTGCCAGCTCCAAGAGTATCACTCATGTTGTTCCTTCTGCTCTCTATTCTGCCTCACTCTATTCTGCTTCTTTCTATTCTGCCTCACTCTATTCTGCCTCACTCTATTCTGCTTCTCTCTATTCTGCCTCACTCTATTCTGCCTCACTCTATTCTGCCTCTCTATTCTGCTTCTCTCTATTCTGTTTCTCTCTATCCTTCTCCCTTTGTCTTTATCTCTCTCTCTCTGTCTCTCTCTTGCCCTCTCTTTATCTCTCTCCCGCCCTCTTTCTTCCTCTCTTTTTCTATATTTAGTTAAGAAAACCTGGTGCCACCTGTGGTGAACAGGGGAATGAGTTGGTCTCATACTGTCCCCCAGAACAAAGAGTGTGTAGTGTGAAGGAGTTTGTCTCATACTGTCCCCCAGAACAAAGAGTGTGAAGGGAGAACCAGTGTGCTTTACTATGGTCCTCTGAGGAAAGCAATCCCAAGGATAGAAGACAAAATAAAATCCTATTTAACTGATAGAACACACTGCGTGGTCTATAATGATTTAACATCTGAGACCCTCCCAGTGCAATGTGGTGTCCCACAAGGCTCTGTCCTGGGCCCTTTGCTATTTTCGATTTACATGCTACCCCTCGGCGATATCATACGCAAATTTGGCATAAACTTTCATTTTTACGCTGATGACACCCAATTATATATACCTATTAAGCCAAATGATTCCTCCCAACTACAAAACCTTGAGGCCTGCTTGCTTGCCGTCAAAAAATGGATGTCGCAAAACTTTCTACTCCTTAATGCAGATAAAACTGAGATGTTAATTGTTGGCCCCCCAAACCACAGAGGCCTGTTTCAGGACATCTCCCTCAACTTTGATACCTGTCATGTATCCCAGAGCTCCACCATAAAAAACCTCGGAGTCATTTTTGATTCCTCCCTCTCATTTAATGCACATATAAAAAATGTCACCAAAATTGCATTCTTCCATCTTCGTAATATCGCAAAAATACGCCCCATTTTAACTCTGGCTGATGCTGAAACCCTGATTCATGCTTTTGTCTCATCACGTCTGGACTACTGTAATGTACTTTTTTCAGGCCTACCTAATTCAAGCATCAAAAATCTTCAACTCGTGCAAAATGCGGCTGCACGGATACTAACTAGAACTAGAAAATTTGATCACATCACACCAGTTTTGTCCACCCTACATTGGCTTCCTATCCAAGCCCGCTCTGACTTTAAAGTGCTACTCCTCACCTACAAAATTTTAAATGGGCTTGCACCGCTCTATCTATCCGATCTCATCTCCCGATACTCGCCCGCTCGTGCTCTGCGCTCACAAAATGCGGGGCTTCTATCGACCCCTAGGGTTAAAAAGAAATCCGCCGGCCACAGAGCCTTTGTCTACCGCGCTCCCTACCTGTGGAACAAATTACCTGCCGTCATCAGGGGCGCCTGCTCTGTCGAAGCTTTTAAATCCCTGCTTAAGACTCATCTTTTCTCTCTCTCCTTCAACCTACCTTGATCTCACCTGGTCGGGGACTGACCTTTAGATTAATCTGTGTAGTTTAGTTATGGTACAGGGTACTACATGGTACCACTGGGTAGTTTACTATAGGGTAGTTTAGTTAGGGTACAGGGTACTACATGGTACCACAGAGTACTACATGGTACTGCATGGCATTACAGGGTACTACATGGCTTACATAGCTCTACATGGCACTACATGGAACTACATGGCACTACGGGGTACTACATGGTACCACAAGGCACCACAGGGTACTACATGGCACTACAGGGTACTACAGGATACTACGGGGTACTACATGGCACTATGGGGTACTATAGGGTACTACATGGCACTACGGGGTACTACATGGCACTACAGGGTACTACATGTCTGCTCCTTTGCAGCACCACAAACATAGGAACTCTCTAACTCTTCCCCCCCCCCTCCCCCCCCCCCCCCCTCCCTCCCCCTTCTCTCTGAGTACCCGTCTCCTGGCGCTGACCAAGGTGATGGATGCCTCGGGGTCTTGGCCAAGCTTGTAGTGACTGCTCTACATGCACCTCCGAGGCCTTGGATCAGTTATTCTCCGCCGTCTGTCCGTGGTCCTGTCAACTGATTAACAGACTGTTAACAGATTAACAGTCAACGCGGTTTCATTGCTGGGTTAAGTACTTCTATTCTATTCACATAATACGCTTACTTCATATATCTACTCCATTCACATATATGCCTACCACTTGTATCTATTGCTATGTCCGCCTACTACAATCTCATGAGCTGTCTAACGCCTGTCCCGTCTCCCTGTCTTCCTATGACTTGCTGTCCTGGAGTGTTGTCCGGAGTGTTGGACGTCCCGTGACGAAGGCCGGGAGATTGCGACCCCCTCTGCGTGCCCCCCTGTCTCCGGAGGTCTCGTAGTGGTGACCGGAGTGCCGGATGTCCCGCGATGATGTCGGGGAGTTCGCGACCCTCTCTGCGCCACCCCCTATCTCCCTGTCTCCGGCTGTCCCTGAGCAACGACCGGAGTGTTGAATGTCCCGTGACTAAGACGGGGAGGACGTGACCCTCTCTGCGCCGCCCCTGTGCCTCAAATAGATCCGCTATCAACTCTATCTTTAATCTTTCAAAATGTTCAGTTGCTATCGCTATTAGCTCTATCTTTAATTTTTCAAAATGTACAGTTGCTATTGCATGCACTCATCTGTGTTTCACCACACTCATGTGCATGCTTACCAACTGTCCGTCTGCAACACTACTATCACCAACATCTAAGAAGGGAGATCCCCCCTTGAACGGCCCTTCTAAGGTTTCTCTCCTCCACACTGCCTGTGGAGCTTTTTTCCCTATTGTTAGGTTTTAGTGAGTTTTTCCTTACCTTCGCGTGGGGTATGTCTGGGAGTGCTTGCATTCTTTCATTTATTTGCATTCATCTAAAAAATGTTTGGACCCTATGGTGTTCTTGTTCTGTTCTTGACTTATTGTTATGTTGTCTTCTTGACCTGTTTAAAGAAGACCTGTACGGCCCATGGGGACATTAACATGTGTTGTCGGGCCCTATAAATAAATTTGATTTGATTTGATTTAAGACTTAAATGAACTATGCTTTATGACAGGAGGTAATAACTTGCAAGGTTGGGTGTGAACTTTATTGTCCATTGTCTTTTAATTTTATTTGATCATTCTATTCAATTGAATGTACGGTGGGAGGGTCTTCCTCTCTGTGTCACTCAGACCTCTAGTCACGCACGGTGGACTCACACTGGACACCAAATGCCAATTGGCACTGTCTGGGGGGAGAGGTGGGGCTGCTATATTTTTGTCTTGTGCACCTTGTATATATATATATATATATATTAAGGCTGTCAAAGTTAACGCACAATTCTTTTAACACCACTATTTATTTTTACATTTTTAATTTTTTTTACTTCACTCAGGTGTATTATTGATACTCTCATTGATACTATGTTTGTTTCTGACTCAAAGTGTGTGTGTGTGTGTGTGTGTGCGTGTGCGTGCGTGTGTGTGAGAGAGAGAGAGAGAGAGAGAGGGGGGGTCGGAGATGAGGAAGGGGCAAGATAGAAAGAGAGCTGGGAGAGTGTGTGTGTGAGAGAGAGAGGGGGGGGTGGGGGCTGAGTCCTCAGCCCGTGTGTGGGTGAATGTAACAAGTTCCTAACGTTTTCTTTCCCCTATTATTTCATGCACACTTTATTCATTGTTTTAAATAATTATTTTCTTTTAACCTCTTAACACATTCGGGGCCAGACCAGAGATATCCCGGGTTAACTCGCCATGCGCTGGCCGCCAAACCCGAGATATCTCGGGTTTTAATCGTTATTTCTTTTATTCGCTATTGCCATTCATAATTCATTGGGGCAGCTTGTGTATGCTGTTCTGAATGTGTCTGAGCTGGCAGACGGTCAATACTCTAACGCCTTCGGCAGCTATTGCACTCTATTTGAAACAATGTAGTTTGTTTTCTGGGCCGAGCTGAGCCGTGCGGGCAGGGTGTAAATACTCCGGCAGGACAAGCGCTTACAACGATGCATCAACTATGCCCCCTCGTTCATATGCAATGCCGGATAACGTGGGACAGACCTCCACGACCAGTACTTGGAATGGCGATCAGATAATTGGATTATTTTTTTTGCATTACATCAGAGACAAGGTACTTACTTATGCCTTTTACCCCGTTTGGGGCATAGGCCGTCTACAAGGGTTCTCCAAGCATCCCGATCCTGAGCCAACCTCTCAAGCTGGCCCCAGATGTGTCCCATCTTCTTGGCATCATTTTCCAAGTCTCTGCGCCAGGTGTTTCGTGGTCGGCATCTCTTTCTTTTCCCTTGGGGGTTCCACCTGAGAGATTGTCTTGTGATGCTCAGGGATGGTTTACGGAGTGTATGGCCAATCCATCTCCAACGCCGTTGGATAATCTCTTTCTCTGCTGGCTGTTGTTGTGTTCGTTGCCACAGGTCTTTATCGCTGATGGTGTTAGGCCAGCGAATCTGGAGGATTCGGCGCAGACAGGTGTTTAGGAAAACTTGTAGTTTATTGGTTGTTGTGACAGTGGTCCTCCAGGTCTCAGCGCCATAGAGTAGGACTGACTTCACGTTGGTGTTAAATATCCTGATCTTGGTTGTGATGGAAATGTCTCTTGAGCTCCAGATGTTTTTTAGTTGGAGAAAGGCTCCTCTGGCCTTGCCAATCCTGGCTCTCACATCAGCATCTATTCCACCTTGCTTGTTAACCATGCTGCCCAGGTAGGTGAAGTTGTCTACCTCTTCCAATGCTTCTCCTTCCAGAATGATGGGTGATGTGTTGTCAGCATTGATTCTCATGACCTTGCTCTTCCCTCTGTGGATGTTAAGCCCAAGCCGAGTAGAGTTGTCAACGATGGTACTGGTCTTTTCCTGCATCTGCTGCTGGGTGTGAGAGAGAAGGGCCAGGTCATCTGCAAAGTCGAGGTCTTCTAACTGCGTCCATAATGTCCATTGTATGCCATTTCGTTTATCTGCCGTGGATTGCTTCATGACCCAGTCTATTGCCAGCAGGAACAGAAATGGTGACAACAAACAGCCCTGTCTCACTCCAGTTTTTATCTGGAAGGCGTCGGTGGGTTGACCGCCATGAATTACCCTGCAGGTCATCCCCTCATAGGAGTTCCTGATGATATTTCTGTACTTCTCTGGCACTCCGTAGTGTCTGAGGAGACATAATAACGATAATCTAGTGTTGATTTCAGGAAGATTCGATAATCAGGCAAAAAATTATGTGATAACTGGATTTCACTAAAGGGCTATTTTCGCGATTACTCAGAATCACCCAAACTATACTCATATTCACCACGGTATAAAACGGAAATGTACAGATGAAAAAACAATCTGTTTTTTGCATGTTGACCAGTAGAAACTCACTGACAGTCGACGTCGTTATTAGATCCATAGCTATAATATAAAATATAGTTTTAGGACTCGCAAGTTTGGCATTCTAAAGCTATATCCATTGAATAACGCACTGGCGCTGAAGGCCATCAGCGCCCCCTGCTTCTGGCGTCCAATGTGTTAATGTTTTGTTTTCAAGTTAAAAAAATATTGTTTATTGATACATTTGTCACAGAGAGGGGGAGATGTTTTTTTTTTAAAGGTCGGATACAACTCAGTGAGGACAACATAGCCTCCCATTGTTAGAATTTTTTCATTATTTTTTTATATAAGTAAATAAATAATGTTTATGTTCATTCCCCACTGTACTCTGGGGTATGTACATACATTTGGGTGTGGGGGTGTTACGTGTGGGTGTGTTTGTACCCTGAAAACCCCTGAAAACCCCTAAAACCACAATATAAATAAAGCAATCAAAATGTGTATTTGTGTTACATACGTGCCTGCGTGTATGCAAGGATTCAAAGCTCATGTTTGTACAATTTAATTGGTGGATTAAATTGTTATTTGAAGATGCTACTTTGTGAGTTTGACAATCTATATGTGTGTGTGCATAATGTAAAGTACATTGCACATGCTAGCCTACTTTGTATGAGTTTGAGCATTTGTTTGTGAACACGAAGCACTCCTGGCGCACACTGTGGTGTGTATAAAACCAACGTGACCGCCATGCCACTCAGAGCGATGTCTGTGTGACGAGGGGCGTCTGCCAGCTGGTCGCGTTGAGGGCCCCCACGTTCAACCCACCGCCACGCTAATGGAGTGTCTCTGCTCACGGGCAGAGATGGTTGCAGGTGTTGTTGACATTATTAAAGGAAAGAGAGGGCTATATTCCAGCACAAAGACAGGAGGGGAGTCGGAAGAGAAGGGAGAGGGGGGTGGATGGAGAGGAGGAGAGCCCGGCGGGAGTGAGCTGGTCCAGTCTCAGACTATAATGTGTTGTATCGATCCTCCCCCTTTCTCTCTCTCTTATCCCCCTTTCTCCATTAGGTTCTCCATGTCCCTCCTCCACAGTCTGTCTCGAGCACCTCCTGCCTCGCTCTCTCCCTCTCACACACACACACGCACACAAACTAAAATGCACGCACACACACACAGATACAGGCTTCCATCTACCTTCTACACACTCTCCCAGCTCCCGTTTCATAAAGAATTGTCTCTGTTATTGGCTCCAAATTGCCTCTCAATTTTCATTTGGTCCTTCGATTAGTCTGGTCGGCGAGCCCTTTCCCTCTCCACCACCACCACCCAGCCTGGGAGATCAATGGCACTGGGCCCCTAGGCAGGACAGGACCAGGCTGCCTGCAGGTGTTCTGCTGGCCTCTCTCCTTCCTTGCCTTTCTCACTTTCACAAATCACAAACTGTAGGGCTGGGTTTCAATCCACTGCAATTCAAATCTGATGGAGCAATTGAGCAACTGTCGAAAAACATCCAATTATGTTTTTAACACATTATCTTATTCTTTATTGTATCAGAAACTTCAGAATGTCATCTTTCAAGAGACCAGGGCCCTCATTTATCAACGTTGCATACGCACAGATATGTGCGTAACCCGTGCGTACGATCATTTCTAAGCAAAGTGTGGGACTTATCAAATTGAACTTGTGCTTGACTTTGTGCGTATATCTACGCACAGCGCGGAGCATGCGTACCTGGCGCCCGGTGGTAGAATATTGAATATTGCAACGCGTAAATAAGCTTCCGTGCATTAGTTTCAACACTGGCGTGTTCTGTATGGCCCGTAATTCACTATAGTTCATTGTAAAATAGCAACAGTAGTGTAATTATGGTCAAAACCCTATAAATAGCATTTGGAATAATAGGTCTTTCTCTCTGAATGAATGCAGCATGGTTTATATATAGCGTTATCGGAATATACGGGGTGTAATCAACTCGTTATTATTTTGCGCACAGACCGCAGAAATACGGGAACGTTTTGATTATATTCAAAAGGCTTTGCCATAACGTTAAACGAAACAAGTGGGACCCTGAAGGTGTAAGCAGAATACAAGTCATATGAACACGCACAATATAGTGTTCTTCCCCCTTCCTACTGTATAAGAAAGAATTAAAAACGCATTGCAACGAGAACAGAGGTTATTTGTTGAGTTTATGTGTATTACAAAACCCTTGCAATAAATGTGGGTGATATGGCTTGTATTCTGCTTACATAACTTTGAAACTCCACCCACCCTGTCCCACAATGTCAAAGCCTTCCAAACATAAATCAAAACGTTCCTGCACTTCTGCAATCTATGCGCAAAATAATAACGAGTTGAGTTCTAACAAAGAACGTATTACATGCTGGGTAGGCTGATAGAGTAAACTGTAAATAAAATAGCCTATAACATTATAAAGGATAATGGCTATACTGCAGGGGTTCCCAACCTTTATTCCCCAGAGCTCCACGATTCCTGGGAGACATAGGCCTATAGGGATATGATATGATATATTATATATGCGCAAGTTACTGTTGCATAATGTAGGCTATGGCTGCTATTATATGTAATTCATATAGGCTACCTAATACCGACAACAAAATAGATTGTATGCCTCTAGTACAAATCATATTATACCCGGTAGCCAATCGAACAAAACAAATAAAGGCATTCATATTCCAGCATGGTTATAATGACACACCAACGCCAAACAGTGGTTAACGAACGGTCTTTATTAGTATTTTGAGCTGTCCAGGCAGAATTGCAGCAATGGTCTTAGGGAGTCGTTGATATCCAGTGATGGGAATAACGGCGCTATAAGTAATGGCGTTACTAACGGCATTCGTTTTTTCAGGATTACTCTTCCAATCTTAATAACGCCGTTAGCGTTATTGCAAAAAGATGCGGTGCGTTACTATGAATGAACCTGTTTCTTTCATCAGACAGATCTCTGCGCCGAGAGGCAATAATATGTTCTTCCTTGTTTAGTGGGCAGTGCGCGAGTCAAGCATACATGCTGACGATTGGCTGAGGTTGAATAAAATGTCATGGTAAGCCAATCAGAGTTGGAGGTGGGCGGGTGTCTAAAGCATCCAGAGTCTGACACACAGCGCGACAAGACAAGCGATCACTGATCAGTCAGCATGAGACCGCGGTCCATGTAGTGTACGTTTTGAGCCCAAATAATCCAAAACGAATCCAACGAACAACACAAGCGACTCAGTCAACATGAGACCGCGGGTCCATGAGCGTTTTGTGTTCACTCTTTGCAGCGCAGGGCACTGAGTGGCTCTACTGCAGTGCCGACAGCCTTATCAACAGTGCTGCACTTCCTGGTTTAATAGCACAGGCTTCAGGTGCTCGCTCAGAGATATATATATCTCTGTATGTCATGCATGTCTTAAATGTCATGATTAGATTAGTTTAGATGATTCGATTAGATTCTTATATCTGTATGTTGTGTATGTCATTGATTGATTGATTGAAAAGTTTATTAACAGATTGCAGAATGGGTACAGTACAGTACAGCTCAATACATACAATTGTTAAGGGGATGCAGACCAGAGAAAGACTTTCGTCATAAATGTCATGAATTGAAAATGGGGGACCCTGATGTAAACAAGACAAAACTCTTTCTCTGGTCTGCATCCCCTTAACAATTGTGTGTATTGAGCCGTACTGTATTGTACCCATTCTGCAATCTGTTAATTAAAATGTTCAATCAATCAGTATATATTTGTTATTTATTTTTGCTTAACAAGCATAATTTAATGTTGCCCAGTTGTGGCCTGTTGAGGGGCAATACATATCAAAAGTTCCAAAACATCTATTCAGTTTGTATTTGTATGATCCACTATATAAACATAGTAATTATAATATCTACATACATGGCATTTGATTGGAGGCTAGTCTCACTTTGTCCCACAGCAACATTAAAATAGTTTGTGTATGTTGTTTATGTAAAAAAAAATCTTGAAAGTAACGCAATAGTTACTTTCTGAAGTAACTAGTTACTTTTATAATTTGTAACTGAGTAAGTAATTTAGTTACTTTTTGGAAGTAACTTGCCCAACACTGTTGATATCTGACATCACCGTGTACAAGTCCGCCAGCCTTTTATTTATCCCATAACACGGGTTGTGTCTTCTTGGTTCGACAGCGCCTCAGTGAACAATCTCGCTTGTGGAGTTTCTCATAGTTCGCTCGGGTCAGCCCATTATTTCACATCCCATGGGGGTGTTTCATTACCATATATGGATAATCATGCACGAGCATTGACGGTAAGAACAATTGGTATTTATCAACACGGAGGAGTGTAGGACCCGTGTACGCACGTTGATAAATCCCAATATTTCTGTGCGTACACACATTCTAAATTCTGTGCTTAAGTACGAAAATAGAACACTTTCTAAGAATTGTTGATAAATGAGGGCCCAGGCTCATGCATGTGCTATAAGTATAAAGTATAGTATTTTCGTTTGCAAAAAAAGTATGCAGTCCTCAAGTTCAAGTAAAAAAATTGCCATTTTTGGGTGCGCCAGTTAACTCAATCTCCGCCAACAACGTTTATATACGTGTTTGGCCGACAATCGCTGAACGCCAACCACATATACGTTATTTGATCGTTTTTCCTTTTTTCGATATTTTTATTCATTATTCATCCGGGGACCTTGGTGTTACCATAGGGAATGAGTCTGAGATCGCCAACGTGTAATACCGGCTGCATCCAGCTAGACGGCGGTATCGAGCACCCTTTGAAACCTTGTATCTTGTCAACGGTCAAATGTCACCGGGCTCACTTTTCTTTGTCGGGTGAATGGAGCGGTTCTCCCGGTTCCATTGAAGCGCGTCAAATATCCCAGATCCATATGTTGTGGTGGGTTATGCCGTGGACCAAATGGACATTGGATGTACCAGATGGCGATCAAACAATTGGAATATTATTTTTGGAATAAGGACTATCTGACGTCAATTTTAGCTTGATCGTGCAATGCTTTTATACCGATCGGGCTGATAAGCATTTTTAGTGTTCAATACGAATGCCGTTACTGGTAATCAAATAATCAGAAACGACCCCCCCCTCTTTCATGCATTCATGATGGAACATAATACCTATGATATAGATTTGATTTGGGAATAATAGCGTGTACAGGCAAGAAACGGCAATGTTTATAGTAGAATTGACGTATAAGCCTATTACTCAGCCTTTCGGGAATTACCCCAGACCACGCTATAACTTATATTCACCACGGTATAACACGGGAACGTATGGATGGAAACATTTATTCTTTTTCACATATTGAACAATAGATAGGTGATGTCAAATGGGTCATAGTATTGTATCCATAGCTATAATATAGAATATAGTTATTTGATTTGATTTGATTTGATTTTTATTTGTCTCGAACATAGAAACATAAAACAAGTTTAAAAAACAAAAAGGTAAATAGTCAAAGACTTATTTCCATACAATAAGTGTTCGAGAAGGAACAGGGGGAAGTAAAACAACTTATCAAGCCCTGCCCCTTCCTTACAATATTTGACATTATAATTTAATAAAAATAAAAATAATATAACAAATAAAAAATAAAATAAAAGTACAGTTTTTTATATATCCAAATATCCAAATGAGAAAAAATAATAGGCAGTCACATTACTGCTCAAGCTCCTCTCTCGTATATGTGTCCATAAGTGCTTGTTTATAGCTACCTTTACATTTATTGATATTTTTGCTTAATTTTATATTCGCATCCAGACCATTCCAGAGTGATACCCCACAAACTGCAATGCACATACTTTTAAGAGTTGTAGGTTGCTTTAAAGCTAATGTCCCTCTAAAATTATAAATAGGGATGTCCCGATCGCCTTTTTTTGCTTCCGATCCGATCCCGATCATGTGATTTTAAATATCTATCGATCCGATCGTTTCCGATCCGATCTTTCACATTAGTAATCAATTTTGACGCATTTTTTTCAGAAACTGGCAGAGCGAGACAAGCCCATCTGTTGCCTATAGTCCGGGGCGCGAGCGCGGAGGCTTTTGTTATTACATTCACCCTGAGAAATGTGCTTCTGCTTCATATGAGAAATATTAAAAGTTTCAATATATGTTTGCACATTAGTATACATTCAGTGTTCGACTTACGTAATGGTCCATTCTGGTCTGAAACGCCGACGATAATCCTCAGTCACGTTATCCTCCAGGTGAAAAGTTAGTCTGAAAACTTCGCCTCCAGCCTGTCCTCCTTGCAAACATTGCAACTGGCTTGACTTTCTATTTTAAAATGCTTAGTTCCAAACCTCTGACATTAAGTCTAGCTGCTCAAGTCAGTGGATATTAACCGTGTTTCGGGAGCGACGTGTTGTACTGTTGTTGTGATGTGGAGCGTGTAGCGTGTAGCCTGTCTAAATTAAAGGGAATGTGTTTGTTGCAACGGTGAAAATTAAAGGAGAATGTGTTTGTTGTGGACAATTATTCTGCTCTGTGTGACAATAAATACATTAATGATGATATATTATATGTAATTTAAAACCAAAACTAAGGCCTCCGTATGAGTTTAAGACGTGGACATGGTCATGTTTGTTGAATAAAACTTTTCTTTTTTTGACTGCCGATTTTTATTATTATTTTTTCCCGATCCCCGATCCTCTGAAAAGCACGTGATCGACGCCGATCCCGATCACGTGATCGGATCGGGACATCCCTAATTATAAACACTCTCTCTAGCCGTGAATTTTTTTTTAATGTTGCTTGGTAATTCGTTTTTTATTGCCAGAAACATAATTTGTGCAGATTTTAATTTGATTAAGCCCATGAATTTTTATGTTTGACTCCTTACAAACAGACTATTTGTGTGATCTAAATATCTACCATGATGTACTATCCGTATGGCTCTTTTTTGCAGTGTGCATATCTTTTGTAAGTTGCTTTTATAAGTATTTCCCCAGATTTCAACACAATATGATAGACAATGAGTGTGCAATATAATGTATATAGTTTTCTGATTCAGGATATATCTAGTCTTGCCCAGTATACCAATACTTCTCGCTAACTTTGAACACAAATATTTTATATGGGGTTTCCAGCAGAGTTTGTGGTCTATTAAGACCCCTAGAAACTTGTTTGTATATACTCTCTCAATTTTTACATTATCAATTTTCAGTTGAGGATCAGTGATTATTTTACAATTTCCAAATATCATGAAGTTGTTTTTTTTTCAAATTGAGTGATAACTTATTTGTGTTGAACCAACCTTTTAATTTGTCCATTTCTATGTTTGCCACTTCTAAAAGCTGCTGAACGTCATCCCCCGAACATAAAATGTTTGTGTCATCCGCAAAGACAACACGTTTCAGTATGTCAGATACTTTACATATATCATTTATGTATAAAATGAACAATTTGGGTCCCAATACTGACCCCTGTGGAACACCACAGGTAATGTTTAAGCATTGTGACTTGTGCTGACCCATCAGAACAAATTGCTGCCTGTTACTAATATAGCTTTTCAGCCAGTCTATTTTCAGTAAAATCTCATGATCTATTGTATCAAAAGCTTTTTTTTAGGTCAATGAATATTCCTAATACATATTTCTTTCTTTCTATACCGTCCGTTATTTCCTCTACAAGCTCCATTAATGCCATGGAGGTAGATCTAGCTGTTCTAAAACCATACTGGCTCTACAAACAAGGTGACGCACTCCTATCTTTTAAAGCGTGGCAGTACTAGAACGGGGCCCGACTAATTTCCGGCGGTCAATGAGTTAAGAGGTTAAACCCTGACATACTGTAATTGGTGCATCAGCAAGGCACACAGGATCCTGAAAGACCCCAACCACCCAAACCACAAACTGTTTGAGCTTGTGCCGTCTTGTCCACATCCAAGAGAACACTGAACAGCTACTGTACTTCCACCGGGCAAACAAACTACTGACGGACAGAATCTAAATGATCACATGAGCATACACACAAAACACCTTAAGTGACATGAGGTCATCAACGACCTCCTCATCTCCGCTGACTCTGGTGCCCTCAACATCCTGATCCTACTCGATCTCAGTGCAGCCTTTGACACAGTGTGTCACTCCATCCTCCTCCAAAGGCTGCACCAATTGGGTGTTGAGGGCACAGCACTTGGCTGGTTCTCCTCCTACCTCACAGACAGACACCAATTCATCTCCCTCTCCGGCCACACCTCCTCCCCCTCCCCAGTCACACAGGGGGTTCCCCAAGGCTCAGTCCTTGGCCCCCTGCTCTTCATCTGCTACATTCTCCCCCTTGGTCACATCATCCGTAAATACCACCTCAACTTCTACTGTTACGCTGACGACACCAAAATCTACATCAGTACACATTCCCCCCACAGCCCACCCCTCAGTCACATTGAATCCTGCATCACCGAACTCCAAACGTGGATGACTCACAACTTCCTCAAACTGAACAGTGACAAGACTGAACTTCTCATCATTGGCACCAAAACCACCCTCACCAGATCCGGACCCATCACACTCACCATCAACGACTCCACCATCACCCCCTCCCCCCTAGTCCGCAACCTTGGTGTCCTCCTTGACCCCACCCTCTCATTTGACCCCCACGTCCGCTCCATCGTAAAAATATCCTACTTTCACCTCCGCAACATCGCAAAAATCCGTCACTGCCTCTCCCCCCCCGCTGCTGAATCCCTCATTCACGCCTTCATCTCCTCCCGCCTGGACTACTGCAACTCCCTCCTCACTGGTATCACCTCCCGCTCCCTCCATAAACTGCAAATGGTCCAAAATTCAGCCGCCCACCTCCTCACTAACACCCGGTCCCGCGAACACATCACTCCTGTCCTCCACTCCCTCCACTGGCTCCCGATCAAACACCGCATTAACTTTAAAACACTACTCCTCACCTTCAAAGCCCTCCACAGCCTGGCCCCCCCCCTACCTGACTGATCTCCTTCTCCCCTACCGCCCCACCCGTTCCCTCCGGTCCTCCTCCACTGCCTCCCTCACTGTCCCGACATCCAAGCTTAAAAACTTCGGAGATCGGGCCTTCTCTCGCACTGCACCCCGACTCTGGAACTCCCTCCCCCAGTCCATCAGAGACTCCCCTACACTCTCCACCTTCAAAGCTTGCCTCAAAACCCACCTGTTCTCCCTTGCCTTCAACCCCCCCCACCCCTAAACCCCCCCTCCCCTCCAACCTGATTGATGTCTGTCTCCAGTCTTTTTTTGTGCTATCAGGCTGTCTCCCCTGTTCCCCCCATGGTCTCATGTTCCTTTTGTTTTTGTTTCTTTGTTGTTTTTGTTTTTGTTTCTTTGCTTTATTTTCTTTGTTTGTACTCCTGCTCCCGACTACTGTCAGCGACTTCGGGTTATTGAGAAGCGATATATAAATTAAATTAATTATTATTATTATTATTATGAGCACACTTAACTTTTTAATGGCCATACCCGAGTATAGTCGGGTTTTGATCCTTTGATATTTTCCTACGATCCCCGTTCTATACGGTCAGCCGGAGCCGTCTATGATGAATCTACCTACGTTGGAATTGCAATGACGATCGAATATCACCAGGTGGCAGTACCTTTTGAACTCTGATAGAAAGGGAACAGGAGAGGCAATGAATGAAATGGATTATCAAGACTCGCTCTGAGGGGGAGGAGCTCCTGCAAAGCAATCACTATCAGATCTGCTCGCCTCAAAACCTATAGTGTCCCGTAAACACGTGTAATTACATATAAACGAGTAATCGCGATCACCGATGGGATCATTGGAATTAATCTTTTTGGAGTACCTCCTGGCTAAGGTAAGGACCCCCTATGTCTATTTTACCGAACCTGAAACATGTTTCTGTAACGATCACAGTGGATTACTTTACCGGACATAAACCAAGCTTTTTCTAATGATCGGAATTTCGGGGTAAGACTACCCCCCCCCCCCTTGATGATTTTGTGAAGGTACTTGTTATATACCTTTGATTTGGGAGTATTTGGGGTTTCAGGGAATCAACCAGAACGATTCGGGCTTATTGCATATAATGTGTCATATCTCGCGATCTATGGAAAAAGACTGGATTCTTTTGGAAATGGGCGATGTTCAGCATGTAATAAACAACAAACTACAGTGTGTAGAAACAAACTCTTTTTTACATGTTGGACTAGAAATAGTGTCTGTCAAATGAGCCATACTATTGTCTCCATAGCTATAATATAGAATATACAATAGCTCCGCAAAGATCGTGAACTATCATGAAAATGGTCAAGAAAAGCTGGCGCTAGTCAGTGCAGATGATGAAAAGGGCGTGGCCATGAATGAGTTAATACACACACTGCTGCTATTTACACTGTAGCACTTTTTTTTTTTTTTTTTTTACTGTTTACCTTGTATTGTATAGATTGTTGTATAATCTACTATAGTCGAGAAGCTGGGAAAAACAAGCAATGTTATTCTGAATGTTTTCATTTTCATTTCAAACCTTTATTTAAACTCGAAAGGCAACTGAGGTACAGTCACGTCGAATGTGCATACAAGAGTTAAGCAAAAAAAAGGCATATAAAATCACACAGCATATAAAATCATAACAATAAAACAAGTAAGGATAACAATCAATTAAAACATGTACAACTTGATTGACAATGGTTGGAGATCAAGGTTTTAGACTCTTCAACAAAGGGGAGAATCTCAAGCTTTAAGGACTGTTGGAGTTCATTCCATGAGCTAGGGCAGGGGTGGGCAACTTTGTATATGGTGAGAGCCACTAAATTTCCACACTCAATCTGGGGGGCCGCATTGTTTATCGGCAGTCCCGCCAGTAGTACCCCATCACTCAAATAGCCCATAATAGTCACAGATGTGATAAATAAGGCATATAAACCATTATAATTTGTTGTAACTTTGTTTTTATTCCATTTCAAACACATTTAGTAATGCTTAATTTCAACTTTATGAATTTATAAATACAGCTGAATTTGAAAGTATTGCTGTGTAACCCAAATATATACAAAAATGACAAATTATAATTAAGGCTTCTATTAAAATAAATGTATGAACTTAAAGCCCAACCTCCAGGTTAAACCCTACTGATCAATTATGGGTAGTTTACATCATTGGTATATAATTTCATTATTTATTTATTTCCATTTGACACCGGAAATGCCACTCTGAAAGAGTTAAAAAGGTCCACGCTCGAATAACATGCACGCGCGAATCAAAAAAGCTTATCAAACGCCGACGTCACAACAGGACAACAGGTGCATATTAATGAGCCGCATCTAAAAGCTTATCAGACGCTAGCACCTAGCACGGCCGTGACGTCACTTCAGGAAACGTATGCCTTATGTCCGTCCGGGTCATAGTACTAGATCAATGGTGGCTCACTCGGTGCATCACAGTTAGCCTATATCTCCGCCGTCCCTGCTACAGTCCCTGCTACCACTACACTCACTGACGTTAGCCTATAGCCCGCCGTCCCTGCGGGTGGTTCTCTCCTCTTTGTGTGCCCCCGTCCCCGCGGAGGAGCTTGTGGACTCGACAACAGCGGGCGCCGGAGCCCGCAGCGCTAGTTAGCTCATAGCTATCGTGTAACACTAGCCTTTACGGGCTCGAGCACCCTACGGCTGCCGCCGCCGTCGCGTCCATGGGCCCCCCGGCAGGGCATCCGTGGGGACAGGGTGTACAGAGAGGAGAGAACCATTTTGGGTCGGCCGCTCATGCCGGCCAGCGAGCCGGATGTCGGGATATGTTGTTAGCACAATAGCTACCAAGCTAAGCTATGTTATCTACTAACGTTATAAACACAATATGTGTACAACGACACAATGATTTACATTATTACAAATATGGTAACGTGGTTGTGGCTTTTACAAATAGTGGTTAGCTTTAGAGATGGATGGATGGCTATAATCACGGAGCAATAGTGAGGTGAAACAGATACATTTTCATTCGGCTAGTAGTAGCAAGCCTATATCTATGGTAGCAAGGCTCTCTGCCTGCCACTAGCTGTGTGACCCTCAGCGCCCCCTGGTGAGCCCCCTGGTGCCCTGCACCTGTTGTGACGATCATTTCGATTACACACGCACGTTATCAATTAAAATATGCACATGCGTGGTGATTGTGTTGGGCAGACAAAATGTTTGATAAAAACGCTAAAACTGGGTCAATTTCAATACTTTTTTTCCCCTTCTTCATGAAAGCCACTGTTGGCCTAGTCCACATTGTTTATTGAACAAAAATACAACGTGGAGGTTGACCTTTAAAGCCCACTGCTCAACAAACACAAAGCAGCATTCCTTCTGCATTTCACTACAACAGTAAATCAAAAGTGCAATAATAAATGATTTTGTTAAATGTATAAACTTGTATCCTGCTACTAAACAAAACATTCCTGAGTGCTTCATATCCATAACATGCATTTCAGTGTTATCTGAACAACACTACAAAAGTAAACAAGTATCCAAGTGCAATACTCATCAGAATAATGAATTCCTTTTTGTGCAATTCTACATGCCTCCCATTGACCCTTTATCAAACTGGCATGACATTCACCCTCCCCCACAGTGGGTCAATAATCGTTCTGTCTTTAATGAGACACTTGTGGTCTCTCCTGTTGGCGCACAATAGAAGGAATGTCAACTTCAATGTTTGTGCATGCGATCTGCATCAGATGAAATAACGTTTAATTTTTGTGTGTGCGTTCGCGTGCACGCTTGTGCACATCCGTGCGCGTACTTCTGCTCAGAAAAGTGCTGGGACGGCGTGGTACCACGTGGCATGACCACTGCACCCCTGATTATTAGTGACCCACAATAGATGGAAATTATGTTAGCGAACTTACCTGATGTATAATGCAGTGCAGCATTGGACACTCAACGCCACTCTGCCTTAGAAGCCCGGCGAATCATGTGTGTTTTCCTTTCATTGCGGGTGCTCCATCGGTAACAACAGCGGACAGTTTATCAAACCCCCCATATTGCTGCACGGCACTTTCAACAGCGTTTAATATGTCCACACTAGGGCTGACCCCTATTAGTCGAATAGTCGACTAATCGATCGAAAGGAGCCGTAGTCGACTGCCAACCTCTTAGTCGAATGCAAAAAAAAATATATATATATATATATATTTTTATATTGGCCTGAGGCCGCATGGAGCGTCGGTGAGGGCCGCCAGTTGCCCCTCCCTGAGCTAGGGGCATCATAGCAAAATACAGATTTACCCTATTCCGAGGAAACTCAAGGGACCTTTTAAGGACCAGCCAGTCACTAGAACAGGTTCCATAGGTACCAAAATTCCATTCCTATAAGGAGGTAGCTTACCAATAAGGGCCTTAATGCAATTAACAATGAAGCGAGGACCAACCAACCTTCTCATAAAGGACACAGTGATGAGTGTCGTATAAATGGTAAATGCTAAATGGTGCATTTATATAGTGCTTTTATTACAATTTGTTCCTCACATTGTATCCATTCACTCACACACCGATGGCAGAGGCAACCATGCCAACCTGCTCATCGGGAGCAATTAGGGGTTAAGTGTCTTCTTCAAGGACACTTTGACACGCTGTCCGGGAGGAGTGGGAATCGAACCTGGAACCTCCGGATTACCAGGACGATTACTCTACCTCCCGAGCCACTGTCGCCCCGCAATGTATCTATCATTAGTGATGAATCTGAGGGCAGAGTGATATACAGATTCCAGGGATTTAAGGGTTGAGGCCTATATATTACATCACCATAGTCCAGGACTGATAAGAAAACTGCTTCGACAACTCTCTTCCTACTAATCAAAGCAAAGCTGGTTCTGTTTCTGTATGGAAGCCAATTTTCTGTCAACTTGGAGGCAAGGTTGTCCACATGGAATTTAAATGTTCCTCATCAAATCTCATCGAGTCGCACACCAAGATATTTATATTCAGGGACTCTCTCAATGCTAGAACCACTTAAGGTAGATCTGTGTAAACCATCATATTCAATGTCTCTGGCTCTAGAAAACAGCATAGATTTAGTTTTACTGGCATTAAGAACCAATTTAAGCTTAATATAAGAGCTTCCTGGTGTTAGGGTAGCGTCAACTTGAGCCCAAGAGCAGAACACAGGGGAGAGGAGAATGAGGCGGTTTAGGTTGTTTAATTGTTAGGTACCAAGCAGACAGGGTAAAATTATCAAAATGTGCGACCGGTGCGAGCAGGGTCACTCCTCGTGATTCTCAGGAAACGTCCTGGCAGGTAGTGTCTCGGGAAAACAGCGTAGACCGTGCGGTAGGTGATCCTGGGCACAGGGAGACAGGGTTAGGACAAGGCAAGGATAAAGACAGAGTAAGCAAGTAGGTTACGTCCTCGTACCAAGGTAGGTGTAGCAACACTCGGACGAGGAGTGGCAGGAAGCGCAGGTCTCATCAGGGCTGGTGATGATCTACCTAGATCAGGGGGTTAAAGCAAATGCTTTTTCCTTTAGGAAAGTGACTGAGATGGAGGTCCAGGAAAAGCTTAAAAAACTTGACACCTCAAGGGCTACTGGATTAGACAACATCCCTGGTAAATTTTTGCAGGATGCTGCAGAAATCATTGCCCCATATGTAGCTCACATTACCAACCTAGCCATTGACACAGGAACATTTCCAAGCGAAATGAAATCGGCAAGAGTTATTCCTCTCCACAAAAAGGGAAACAAATTGGAACCGGGTAACTACAGACCCATTTCCATCCTGGGCGTTCTATCAAAAACCATTGAGAGGCTAGTATATGAGCAAATAGACGGGTATTTCTCCACTAATAACATCATGTACAAATACCAATCTGGTTTCAGGAGGTCCCACTCCACAGACACCTGCCTGCTGTTCCTCACAGATTACATCCGGAAAGAGGTAGATGAGGGAAAGTTCTGTGGAATGGTAATGGTTAGACCTCCAGAAGGCATTTGATTCAGTGGATCACAACATCCTGTTAATGAAGCTTAGGGCCCTAGGCTTTAATGAGGCAGCTCAGAAATTGATTGGTTCCTACCTAACAGGGAGACAACAGGTGGTAGATATAAACGGAGTACTCTCCAGTCCTCGGACAGTAGAGTGCGGGGTCCCGCAAGGGAGTGTTTTGGGTCCGCTCCTCTTTCTCCTGTATATAAATGACCTGAAACCAGCTTGCTCATGTGACCTTTTTTTATACGCGGATGACTCCGCCTTACTAGTGTCTCATAAAGACAAACAAGTGGTTGAGCAGACATTGAGTGCAGAACTAGAGAAGGTTAGCGACTGGCTAGGCCACAACAAGCTGTCCCTCCACGTGGGGAAGACTGAGTCCATTCTATTCGGGTCAAAGGTCAGGCTCAGAAAATCGCCAGGTTTTAACATTAGAATAGGAGATACTGTTCTCACAGACAAAACATCTGTGAAATATCTCGGTTGCGTCCTGGAAAACAGCTTATCAGGGGAAAGCATGGCTCACCAAGCACTTACAAAGATCAATAACAGGACTAGATACCTAGCCAGAATCTCTAATTTTTTAGATCAGTCAGCGATGAAGATTCTTGCTGGAGCACTCATACAGTGTCACTATGACTATGCGTGTGGCTCCTGGTACAACAGTGCCCCCAAAAGTCAGAAAATAAAACTACAGACATCACAAAACAAGCTAATCAGGGTAATACTAAGGTCGCTTTCACACAGGGGCTGTTTGGTCCGGACTTTCGGACCAGAATTCGATAGTCCGGTTTTTCGGGTTTGTGTGAATGCGTGTCGAACTCGGTTCGCGGACCAAACAGGCGAACTCTGGTCCGACTGAAAACGTCGGTCTCGGTTCGGCTTCATCGGACCAAACGCAAACCAAATATAGGAAGTGATTATTATTACCACTGCTCGCAGCACTCACTGCAAAACAAGCACACTGCATCTAATCTATCTATCTATCTATCTATCTATCTATCTATCTATCTATCTATCTATCTATCTATCTATCTATCTATCTATCTATCTATCTATATATCTAACTGTGCATCTTGGGAAGAAGGAAGAAAAAACGCGGCTTATTATTATTACCGAGGCGCACGGCATTGGATCAATGGATCAATGCCACGTCAATACTATTATTACCTTACCACTGCTCGCAGCATTCATTCACTGCAAAACAAGCACACTGCATCTATCTATCTATCTATCTATCTATCTATCTATCTATCTATCTATCTATCTATCTATCTATCTATCTATCTATCTATCTATCTATATATCTATCTATCTATCTATATATCTGTGCATCTTGGGAAGAAGGAAGAAAAAACGTGGCTTATTATATTATTAATAAAACAGCTACTTGTGTGGGCACTCATAAAAACACTGTGGTCTACAAGTTGTTTAGCGAGAGGATGGTGGTAATGTGCTTCAATAGAACAATGGATCAATGCCATGTCAAAACTTGCCTCCGCTGGGACTCGCAGTCCACACACTGTCAGACACACACACGCGCGCGCGCACACACAGGATCGCAGCCACACACACATTTCCACTGTCCAATAGACAAGCGCCCTTTTCGACCGCGTGACATTGTTCAGAAGATTCGGTCCGGCTCACAGATTTCTATGTGAACGCAGGCGAACCAAATGAAGAATGCAACAATGTTGCAACTTCAGCCCCAGAACTGCACCGAGTCCACCAAAACTATATGTGAAAGCGACCTAAGGCTACCTGCCCGAACCCACCTTGACCTTCACTTTGAGATCATGAGTTGGCTTAAGGTGGAAGACAGAGTAAACCAGATAGGGATGTGCGTAGTTCACAGAATAGTGCACGGGGTAGTGCCAGTGTACTTTAACAACTACTTCAACCGAATCAGAGACACCCATGCATACCAAACTAGGCGCAGCTCAACTGACTTTGTGCCAGTCAGATTCAGGAGCTGTATGGGGAAGGAGTCTTTTCTGTATTCAGCAGCTATCTATTGGAATAGTCTGCCCAGTGAACTGAAAATCGTAGACAATGCCGTTAGATTCAAGTCCAGCCTGAAGACATTGCTCAAAAGGGACTATACTTGACCTAGACACTTAGCTTAAGGCACCCTTGCATGTTGTATGAGTCTGTATGTATATAAATGTTAAATGATATATGTGATGTGTTGTGATGTCATGTTTTGTATGATGCATGTATAAGCATCACACTCCCCTACCCCCCTACAAGGACCACAATGGAAATAAGCTCTGAGCTTTTTTGTGTTTCATCCTTGGCAGTATATCCTGACTGTGCTCTTCTGTCACATGTTTATTTTTATATTGTCAAATAAAGTCATTCATTCATTCATCTGACGAGTCTCAGGTGTATAGATTGATCCTGGGGGACAGCGTGTGGAAGCAGGGACAGGAAGGTGCCCATATAAGGGCGTGGAAGCAGCAGGAGAGAGAGAGGCCCTGGCTGTGATTGTAACACCTGGAGGGTAATAAAGGAAAGTTGTAAGTTCTCAATTGCCAATTGTACAGAGTCAGCAATACAATACACAACAGTATCATCTGCATACAGATGGGCTTGACAACCATTCAGCGAAGGAAGACACAATATTATTAATATAAATAGTGAAGAGGACAGGACCTACAATTTAACCATGTGGCTAGGGCTGGGCGATTAATCGATTTTATCGATTAATTCGAATAAATGATTTAGGACAAAAAAAAACAAAAAAAACGATACATTAAAAAAAGAAATTCATGAATCACCTTTTATTTCACAAAAAGTAATGTTTGGTGAAAGTCAGATTTTTTAAAAGAAAATATTAAATGCATTGTTTGATGATCAAGAGGCACCTTTTATTTGTTTTAAGTGAAGTTTGGTGAAAAAGCAAGTTATATTATCCTATAGCTTACGCTCTATTGGAACTATCCCTTTATCCAGTCTAATATTGAATAATTTTCTCCACATGCACACACCCATCCGCCTGGCCACACCCACATCCGCTCCTCTACATAAGCGGGGTCGTGGCCACACCATCAGCTCCTTCCCTATTTTCACCACTGAAAAAGTGCCTGTATACACCACTTTAGTGCCAAAATAGTTATTGGAGAAGAGGAGCTGCGTTGACATTATATCTTTGTTTTCTCTCTCACTATTTTTCTAGGAAATACAGCGATAATGTCTTAGCCACCGGAGTGTCTAGAAGATGATGATCATTCTGACCTCCACCAGCGCTTCGCATTAGGGGCGCACGTCGCTGAGCAATCCCGCCGGCATTGTCTCCGGCTCTGCAGCTGGACACTATGCTTGGGAGGCTGACGGCCTCGGCTGATGGCCTCGGCTGACGGCCTCTCTGGGCGGGTGATGTTTTTTGTGACGCGGGCGCCAGGTGTGTCAGTTGTGGGGGGTCAACTGCACAGCTTACGAAGGTCGGCTCCAGGCTAGAATCCTTTTCGCTGCCCCTTAGCGGCGTGGAGGGGGTTCTAGTCTGATGCCCCACAATAACATTAGCTCCTCCTCAGTGAAGTCGTAGCTTTGTTTTCCTGGGACCGTGATTCTGAATCTGCGGTTCAATTCCCAGGGCCTCTGGACAAACGGATACCCTCTGCCGCCGTGCTGGCCCCGCTTTTCAAGATGAAAAACACCCGGCGAGAGGGGGGTGAGCTTGATGTTTCGTTATGAGAATATATCCGGCACAGGTCGGCTGCAGCCCACGTACAACGAAGGGCTTGCTGCCGATACCGCTGTGTCTGGTAAACACTGTTCTGAAGAGGGGCGTGTGTTGCCTTTTTCCCTTTTTTCTTCGGACAAGAAGAGGAAAAGACAGCGGCTGTCTGAAGTGTTGGCCTGTATTGCTTTTTCTCACGTTGTGCAGCTTTCAGTAGCTGCACAACCGCTTAGCTTGCCACTGCGTTAGCTGGCGGCTGCGCTCGGCTGGAAACGTTAGCTTGATGCGATCAGTTAGCCTAGAGTTAGCTGTTTAGCTTATGCTACAACCATTGGCGCTAGCCGTGAGAATAGCGGGCCCTGGCACTCTGACTACGACGTCATCTCTGGCAGAAGATGTCGTTGGGCCTGCGCCATGACCGGCTGCAGGAGGGGGGCGTCACGCCGGTGCAAGGCTCCGGCCAGTGCCTCTTCTGGCCTTGCCAGCGAGAGGCCTTCGTCAACGTGGTAGACCAACCTGTGTTACGGCCTTTCGTCCTGTGTTCGTTGGTGCAGGTAAGATGTCCATTGGATATTACCCCACTCTTCCTTCCTCCCCCTCAAGTTTCAAGTTTCAAGTTTCAAGTTTCTTTAATAGTTGTCATATAGAAGTACAGAATACTTTTATACAAAATGCTTCTTACTGTTACGCTCCAGAGACTGTGCTAGACAAAATAAGTATGAAATAACATAGTATAGCATGTAAATTAGAAATAAAAATTTGAAGTAAAAATGAGGTCACAGTGTTCAGTATCAGTATAGACATATGTACAATGTTCGATGCAGAATAGACGTAACTGAGTTACCAACCTGTTCCCCCCCACGGGGTCGGTACCGACCCCTTTTTGACATTATTATCATATATTAATATTTTTATGAGTGATGCAATAAATTTGCGTTTTTAAAATCAAACGTTTTCAAGTATTATTATCACTACTATGTCACAAATACATGTAGAATGTAAAACGTTAGGTTGGCAATAGTTTAGCAATAGGTTAAAAGTGAGTTTTTATCATTTTAAGTTTTTATTTTTCAGTCGCGTTTTTGACGCGGAAGCGGAAATGGAAATGTTGAACCATGGGAATTGTAGTTTTTTTGCGGCCATTTTGAAGATCGCCTCGCCAGCTATCTGCCAGTGTCGGAATTTCTCAAAACTACACTTCCTGTGGTCTGCTATGGACGTTCAAAGTTCGGCGTTCTGAAGGAATCATATCAATAATTGTTATGATTCGCGATAATAAGCTACAAAAGGTAACGTTTTTGACAAATATTGAAACGCAGTCAGTTTCTCCACACTATTGTAATCATGTAGGAATAATTAGATCTGAAATTAGTTACAGAATGATTACACTGTGGGAGAAATAAAAAAGTACAGTCGATTACATTAAATATCTGTATATGTTATTACGCATGCCTGGTGATACTATATCCAAATTGAACTCGGCCATTTAAAAGATACTATATGTATATATAAATGTGCGAATTGGCTATAATAAGGTAATGTATAAGTGTTACAAAGGATCAGATTAAACCGAATATATATATTTATTGATTGATATATATTGCATAGTATTTGTATATCGTTTGATATCCCTTGTATATTCCTTGTACATATACACGGAATGTCCCTTTAGCCTAGTACAGACCATAATATTTCATTCTCCTATTGGACAGCGGTCCACAGGCGCCAGAGCCATGCCTCCGGAGTCAGGTTCAAAGTCACCGTCAAGACATGTCTGGACATGCCCGGCCTTGCCCAGGGATACGCGACAGAAATGAGGTTGGCACTAGTTTGTTCGCCGTGCATATAAATATGGCGCAGGTGAATACAGAAGCACTTAGTCAGAAGTCTAAGAGTTACCCAATAAGTTGAAGCCTCACCCACGATACTCCGTGCGGTGAAGTATGGCCTGTTTGGCCCCAAATAGAGCATTGAGACCGCATGCGAATTAATAACTGAATTGTCAGAGTTTGGCGCTATACCGTCGAGTGCGACATATTTCTATTAAGTCAGTAATAGTCTATTTGTGTATAGTGTATCGTGCGGCTAAAGTTCTACAGTGACCAGCATCACCAACGCTTCCTCGTACCAGCTAGAGTGCTTATCCAGGCTGGGCTGCTTTCATGGCGCTTTCACCCGAGGAGACCTAGACGAGAACCGTGTGGACATGTACACTGGATTAATCTACCCGACGACTACATAGCCCTTTGCGGCTGGATTATATTTGTTTTGGTCCTGTGATTTATGGAGCGGAGAATCGCAGACGCCTACACGTGTGGGATTTACCCTGTGAGGAGCCAGGTCGAGTCGGCGCCTCAGAGAGCCTGAGGCCGGCTAGCTTTCTTCACTGTGGAGCTACAGTCTACGGAGAACAGCTGTATTCGTCTGTGGATCAAGAGGCTATTGCACCGTCTCCTGTACTTGGAGTCTCCTTAGTCATCGTTGACCAGACTCTCTACTACCGACAGATCCTCTACCCCTGCTGGCTTACAACCGGGGGGACCCTTCCAGTATCTCCCGCTATATATTACTAGTGTACCATAGATATAATTCCCTAAGATTCAGGTTGTATAATTACCTCCTGCGTAACCAGAGAATGGACATTCATTATTGATTTGCCTACGCATATTCCTTTGCCTTATAAGCGCATCCAAAGTATAATAGAGACGTATATTATGTACCTTTTGCTGCAATAAATACTTGATTATACCTTTGTGTGGAACCGATTTGCTGCAATAAATACTTGATTATACCTTTGTGTGGAACCGATTCAATGTGGGAAGTGTTCATCATATTTATATATCATGTACTGTATGGCCAGTAATTAAAGTACATAAAGCGGTAGTGGTTTAATGATACCATACTTATCAATACAGTCAGGGAATTGTACCCCTCAGTTACAATTGGTCCTTCGAGCCGGAGGGTAACTAGCGTAATATTAATATAGTGGTATTAATATTGACATGGCCTATGATGAACACTCCACAAAACGGTTCTGCTAAAGTAGATCGCCCACAGCGTAGACGGCAGACACCTCAGTACTTAGAGGATTACGTTGCAAATATACTACCTAGCTTTCTACAGACGGTAAACGCGGAAAAAGTAGATAGTAAAATTATGTCCGACCCTATCGACCAGGCTACCCCGCCAATAGAGGCCCTAGTGGGTTCTAACGTAACTGACCAAGCTCACGGTAGGGACCAGGAGGGACCCGACATGACTTTACCCCCCGCCAAGACCGAAGAAGTAGTCCCCGGAGAGCTCCAGGATAAAGACAGCTCTCCAGGGATAGAACTCTACCCGCTACAAGAAGAGGAGAGCACCCCGGAGATGGATCTCCAGGACTCGCCACAGGAGAACAGATCTCCAACGAGTACTGCCAGGAGCGGATCACCTCAACCAGCGTCTTCCCCCAGCGAGGCGGACAAGATGCTGGCACAGGCATTCCTCGCCAGCCTAGCAGCCTCAACAGAGCGCGATCGACTCCAAGCACAGACGCTTAGTGAGCGCGAACATTCTTCCATGGAAAGAGAACGCCTTCAGGCGCAGCAACGGAGCGACGAAGATCGTATACGTCTAGAGATTAGACGCCTTCAGACGCAAGAGAATATGGTAAGGGGCCGGGCCGAAGCCCAGCGCGCCGCCGCCGAAGCCCAGCGCGCCGCTGCCGGTGCCCAAAGAGTAGCAGAGCGCGACCTCGCTCTCACCAAGCGCGAAGCCGAGCGCGACCGATTACAAGCGCAGATAATGGAGCAGCTGATCACCAGGGCAACACCCCCTCCCTCCGCACGGGGTTCCAGGGCCTCGTCAAGACAAGGGTCAAGGGCACCCTCCCCTACCCGATCAAGCGACCCTGAGCCCGACCACCAGAGAGAGCCTATACCCCCCTCCGAACCCCTTCCCCGACCGGTCCAAGTGAGACCCAGCTACAAGGAAGAAACGGTCTACACCGCGGAGAGGCTAAATAGACGACTACAGGATTTAGAGGACCTGCCAGAGGAAGAAGAAGAGGGAGAGGAGGAGAGTCAAGCCCGACAGCAGCACAGTACTCCACAGGACCAGGAGGTCCAGTACAGCCCAGGCTCTACCCCCGCGGCTCTGCGCTACAGACCCCCGACTCAATTCACGGGTGAGCTTGACGCACGACCAGCCCCGAGGAACAGCACCTGGATACGCGGGCTTTGGTACACAGCAGGTACCAGCCCACCAAGAGGCGTAAGAGGAGACTCGCCTAGGAGGCCTCTCTTCCAACGCTCACCGATGTGCCAGCCATCCATGGCATCATACATTGGCACACCGACGTTTCCGGACTTCACCCATGAGAACAGAGCACAGTACACGGAGCTACGAATGTGCTTAGAGACAATGATGTCCGATGTAGCTGATGAACCGTACAAGTATGCTATACTACTGAAGCACCTCAAGGTGCCCCGAGCGCACAATATAGCGCTGGCCTATGCCACCTCTACTACCCCATACACAGCGGCTCTAGCAGCACTCGACCAAAGATATGGACGCATATGGGACTACGTAATACAAGAGATAAGGCATATTGACCGCCTACCCCCAGCCACAGACAATCGCTCACTAGATGACCTGTCTATCAAGGTACAATCCCTGGTAGGGATGCTGGGGGCGCAAAGAGAAAAGGGTATGCACGAACTGTACGCGAACTCTAATGTCGAGAGGATTTTAGAGAAGCTTCCGCCCGCCCGACAAGAGCGCTTCAGGCGGCAAAGAGACCACCGTGATCCTAACGGTCCCGAGCCATCCCTCCTAGACCTAGCCGACTTCCTGGCGAGAGAAGTCAACAGCCTACGGTTGGATACATTCATGCGGAGCACCCCAAGCTCCAGAGAGGGACCTAGGAGAGCAAACGATGGCCGCAGATTGGTGACCGTCATGCACCAATCAGAATCAGTACCGAGCAGCAAGAACCACAGTACCCCCTCGATGAAAGAGAAGTGGAAGATGGTGTGCCCGTACTGCGAAAAGGAACACTGGTTGTCACAATGTGACACGTTCAAGAAGATGACCGCCGACGAGGCGAGTCAATGGATAAAGTCCAACCGACGCTGTTACCGATGTGCGCGCAGTCACATGGCAGCCGATTGCCGCTTAAAGAAGAGGTGTAGTCGGTGTGACGGAGCCCACCTAGATGTCCTACACGACAGTAACAGAAGAAGGCCTGCACCCTCAAGCAGCACAAAGGCAAGTGTTATGTACATTGACCCCGCCAGCAGCGGGGGCGCCCGGGTGCTCTTAAAGGTGGTCCGCGTAACACTGAGTTACCAAGATAAGGTCATGGACACTTACGCCGTCCTTGACGACGGGTCAGAGAAGACCCTTCTCCTCGCGTCCGCTGCGGCCCAACTGGGGCTGCGGGGGAGCGAAAACCAGATGACGATTCGGACAATAAGAAGAGATCTAAAGACGATAAAGGGCGAGAATGTCTCCTTCACTATCGCAGCAAACGGGCAGCCAGAGAGACGGTATAGGATTACTAATGCTTTCACCAGCCAAGAAATAGGCCTGTCGCAGTACACCTACCCCATCGCCAAGCTGATGGATAAATATGTGCACCTGCGTCAACTACCTATACCGCTCATAGACGGTGCCACCCCGACCCTGCTGATAGGCTCCGACCATGCAGACCTCATCGTCCCGATTGACCGGGTCCACACAGGGCCCAGAGGCTGTCCTGCAGCAGTCGAGACCCGCCTAGGATGGACATTACAAGGCCCCCTCGCTAAGTCTCTTAACCGAACAGCAGCCACTAACTGCCTCCACTCCAGAGTGACAGAAGAAGACACCACCCTCCTACAGCATGTCGAGAGGCTATGGACACTAGAGACAATGCCCTTTAAGAACGAAAAGAAAGACATTCGTTCCAAGGAAGACATTTACGCTATAGCCCTCCTCGAGCAAGGGACAAAGAGAGTCAAAGTCAACGGAGTGATGAGATACGCAACTCCACTCCTGAGGCGAGAGGGTATGCCTACCTTCCACGCCCCAAAAGAAGCGACAGAGCGGTATCTATTGAACACAGAGCGGCGCCTAGCCAGAGACCCCGCTCAAGAGACGGTGTACCGCGCTGAGATTAACAAGCTAATCACAGCGGGACACATAAAGAAAATTGACATTAAAGAGGCCGATCAGACGACCGAATCATGGTACGTGCCGCACCACAAAGTCCACCACAACGGCAAGGATCGTATTGTGTTCAACTGCAGCTACCAGATCGGATCACAAAATCTGAATAAAGAGCTCTTGCCCGGCCCAACACTCGGCCCCTCTCTACTAGGCGTGTTACTACGTTTCCGCCAAGACAAGGTGGCCATCAGCGGCGACATCAAAGGGATGTTCCTGCAGGTGAGACTAGTGGAGGAGGACAAGCCCCTGCTGCGGTTCCTATGGAGAGAGAGGATCGGGGATGAGCAACCAGCCATCTATCAATGGGAAGTCCTCCCTTTCGGAACCACATGCAGCCCATGCTGTGCTACGTTTGCACTGCAAAAGCACGTCGCAGAGGACCCAGCAGCTGATGAAGAGGTCCGACAAAGTGTAGGAAATAGTTTCTACGTGGACAACTGTCTGCAAAGCGTCTCGACGCCAGAAGAAGCCGAGGCCCTTCTACTCAAGCTCCGCGCCTCCCTGATCAAAGGCGGCTTTGATCTCAGGCAGTGGGCCAGCAGCGACCCGCAAGTATTGCGCAGCCTCTCCCCCGAGGACAAGGCAGCAAGCAGCGAGACCTGGATGGCGACACCCATACCCGAACACCTTGCATCCACATGGAGAGAGTGGGAGACGGAACTCAGCTCACTCCCAGGTGTCAACATACGCCGCAGCTACTTCCCACCCACAGTGAGGCCGGAGACGTGCCAGATGGACCTGCACGTCTTCAGCGACGCCTCCGAAGTAGCCTACGGTTCGGTGGCCTACTTGCGTGCCCGAGAGGAGGGAGGAGAAATACATACTGCTTTCATCCTGGCTCGCTCAAGAATAGCCCCACGAAAGCAACAATCTATCCCGCGTCTAGAGCTCTGCGCAGCCCTAGCAGGAGCGCAACTCGCCACGTTAATCCAACGTGAACTCACCATTCCGGTGCAAAGAACAATATTGTGGTCAGACTCCACGACAGTACTCACATGGATCCGGTCTGATTCGTGCAGATACAAGGTCTTCGTGGGAGTCAGAGTCACAGAGATTCAAGATTTAACAGAAGTAGCAAGCTGGAGGTATGTGGACACAAAACACAACCCAGCTGACGTCATCACCCGGGGAATGTCCCTGGATGACCTCACCCGTCACAACCTATACAGTGACGGGCCAGAGTTCCTCAAGCTCCCGGAAGAAGAGTGGCCTACACCCACCACACGGGAAGCGAGTAAAGAGGAGGCCGAAAACAAGAAATCTATGTTCTGTGGATTGAACACACTTGTCTCCACAGACCCCGACATAGACGATTGCCTCACCCTAGAGAGTGCGCAGCTAAAGACATTCCTGTGGCACCACCCAGAGGTTCAGCTCACTACTGACATTACAGCAGCTGACTACGAAGAAGCAGAACTTCTTCTACTACAACGAGCCCAGAGAGACTCGTTCCCCGATGAGCTAGACTGTCTACAGGGAGCAAAGCCCGTCCCATCAGACAGCAGACTGCTCCACCTAGCCCCCGAGAGCGACGCCCATGGTCTCATCAGAGTGGGTGGTCGTCTCCGGAGAGCTCCAGACTTACCGGATGACGTCAAGTACCCGATAGTCTTAAACAGCCGACACAAGGTCACAGAGCTGATCATAAAGAAATACGACGAGGATGTGCATCACGCCGGGGCAGAGAGAGTCTTCGCGGAGATCAGACGTCGTTATTGGATACTGCAAGGGAGAGAAGCAGTGCGGTGCTTCCAGCGAACCTGTCTAGACTGTCGTAAGTGGCGAGCGCAGCCCAGTATACCCCGGATGGCTGACCTACCTCCCTGTCGCCTCCGACTCGGCGACAAGCCTTTTCACTCCACCGGTATGGACTGTTTCGGCCCGCTGTATATAAAGAAAGGAAGAGGAACCGAGAAGCGGTGGGGTATTGTATTCAAATGCATGACCACCCGAGCGATGCATATAGAACTCCTTCCAACCATGAGCACAGACTCATTCCTTATGGCCTTCCGAAGATTCACATCGCGGAAAGGCAAACCGTCTATATTATTGTCTGATCACGGGACAAACTTCAAAGGCGGAGAAAGAGAGCTGAGAGACAGCTTCCAAGCTATGGGCCCAGAACTTAAGACCCACCTCGCTCCATCCCAGATTGACTTCCAGTTTAATCCCCCGAACGCACCTCACTTCGGTGGAACTTGGGAACGAGAAGTACGTTCAATAAAGACAGCCCTGTACGCCGTGCTTGGGGCCCAGACCGTGGCGGAAGAAGTCCTAATGACAGTCCTCACGGAGATCGAGGGAGTATTGAACTCAAAGCCCCTCGGTTACGTCTCAAGTGATGTAGCAGATGTCGACCCAGTCACCCCCAACACACTCTTGATGGGGCGGCTGGACCCCGCGCTACCACAGACAATGTACAGGCCTGAAGAAGCGAACGGCCGAAGAATGTGGAGGTACAGTCAAGTATTGGCTGACAAGTTTTGGAACAGCTTCCTACTCCACTATCTACCGTCTCTACAGACCCGCCAGAAATGGGTGAAAGAGAGAGACAATTTGACAGAAGGAACAGTCGTCATGATTATCGACCAGTCACTACCCCGAGCTATGTGGCCGGCTGGCCGCGTAAGCAAAGTGATCACCGGTGCCGACGGAAAGGTCCGAGCAGCCGAAGTGCTCGTCCAAGGACGGATCTACACCCGCCCGTGGCGAGGCTAATAGAACTGCCAAGGCTCCCCGATACTATCGATGACGACCATGACCCCATGACTTTGTGAACTGCCCGACCCCTCATAACAGACATTGAGTAGTGGACAGTGCGGTTAATCTGTCTCTGCTTAGCTAATTAGGTGGGACTAATTAGGGGGCGGCTGTTACAAAGGATCAGATTAAACCGAATATATATATTTATTGATTGATATATATTGCATAGTATTTGTATATCGTTTGATATCCCTTGTATATTCCTTGTACATATACACAGAATATCCCTTTAGCCCAGACCATAATATTTCATTCTCCTATTGGACAGCGGTCCACAGGCGCCAGAGCCATGCCTCCGGAGTCAGGTTCAAAGTCACCGTCAAGACATGTCTGGACATGCCCGGCCTTGCCCAGGGATACGCGACAGAAATGAGGTTGGCACTAGTTTGTTCGCCGTGCATATAAGTATGGCGCAGGTGAATACAGAAGCACTTAGTCAGAAGTCTAAGAGTTACCCAATAAGTTGAAGCCTCACCCACGATACTCCGTGCGGTGAAGTATGGCCTGTTTGGCCCCAAATAGAGCATTGAGACCGCGTGCGAATTAATAACTGAATTGTCAGAGTTTGGCGCTATACCGTCGAGTGCGACATATTTCTATTAAGTATTAAGAGATCCTTCACTATCGCAGCAAGCGGGCAGCCAGAGAGACGGTATAGGATTACTAATGCTTTCACCAGCCAAGAAATAGGCCTGTCGCAGTACACCTACCCCATCGCCAAGCTGATGGATAAATATGTGCACCTGCGTCAACTACCTATACCGCTCATAGACGGTGCCACCCCGACCCTGCTGATAGGCTCCGACCATGCAGACCTCATCGTCCCGATAGACCGGGTCCACACAGGGCCCAGAGGCTGTCCTGCAGCAGTCGAGACCCGCCTAGGATGGACATTACAAGGCCCCCTCGCTAAGTCTCTTAACCGAACAGCAGCCACTAACTGCCTCCACTCCAGAGTGACAGAAGAAGACACCACCCTCCTACAGCATGTCGAGAGGCTATGGACACTAGAGACAATGCCCTTTAAGAACGAAAAGAAAGACATTCGTTCCAAGGAAGACATTTACGCTATAGCCCTCCTCGAGCAGGGGACAAAGAGAGTCAAAGTCAACGGAGTGATGAGATACGCAACTCCACTCCTGAGGCGAGAGGGTATGCCTACCTTCCACGCCCCAAAAGAAGCGACGGAGCGGTATCTATTGAACACAGAGCGGCGCCTAGCCAGAGACCCCGCTCAAGAGACGGTGTACCGCGCTGAGATTAACAAGCTAATCACAGCGGGACACATAAAGAAAATTGACATTAAAGAGGCCGATCAGACGACCGAATCATGGTACGTGCCGCACCACAAAGTCCACCACAACGGCAAGGATCGTATTGTGTTCAACTGCAGCTACCAGATCGGATCACAAAATCTGAATAAAGAGCTCTTGCCCGGCCCAACACTCGGCCCCTCTCTACTAGGCGTGTTACTACGTTTCCGCCAAGACAAGGTGGCCATCAGCGGCGACATCAAAGGGATGTTCCTGCAGGTGAGACTAGTGGAGGAGGACAAGCCCCTGCTGCGGTTCCTATGGAGAGAGAGGATCGGGGATGAGCAACCAGCCATCTATCAATGGGAAGTCCTCCCTTTCGGAACCACATGCAGCCCATGCTGTGCTACGTTTGCACTGCAAAAGCACGTCGCAGAGGACCCAGCAGCTGATTAAGAGGTCCGACAAAGTGTAGGAAATAGTTTCTACGTGGACAACTGTCTGCAAAGCGTCTCGACGCCAGAAGAAGCCGAGGCCCTTCTACTCAAGCTCCGCGCCTCCCTGATCAAAGGCGGCTTTGATCTCAGGCAGTGGGCCAGCAGCGACCCGCAAGTATTGCGCAGCCTCTCCCCCGAGGACAAGGCAGCAAGCAGCGAGGAGCGCAACTCGCCACGTTAATCCAACGTGAACTCACCATTCCGGTGCAAAGAACAATCTTGTGGTCAGACTCCACGACAGTACTCACATGGATCCGGTCTGATTCGTGCAGATACAAGGTCTTCGTGGGAGTCAGAGTCACAGAGATTCAAGATTTAACAGAAGTAGCAAGCTGGAGGTACGTGGACACAAAACACAACCCAGCTGACGTCATCACCCGGGGAATGTCCCTGGATGACCTCACCCGTCACAACCTATACAGTGACGGGCCAGAGTTCCTCAAGCTCCCGGAAGAAGAGTGGCCTACACCCACCCCACGGGAAGCGAGTAAAGAGGAGGCCGAAAACAAGAAATCTATGTTCTGTGGATTGAACACACTCGTCTCCACAGACCCCGACATAGACGATTGCCTCACCCTAGAGAGTGCGCAGCTAAAGACATTCCTGTGGCACCACCCAGAGGTTCAGCTCACTACTGACATTACAGCAGCTGACTACGAAGAAGCAGAACTTCTTCTACTACAACGAGCCCAGAGAGACTCGTTCCCCGATGAGCTAGACTGTCTACAGGGAGCAAAGCCCGTCCCATCAGACAGCAGACTGCTCCACCTAGCCCCCGAGAGCGACGCCCATGGTCTCATCAGAGTGGGTGGTCGTCTGCGGAGAGCTCCAGACTTACCGGATGACGTCAAGTACCCGATAGTCTTAAACAGCCGACACAAGGTCACAGAGCTGATCATAAAGAAATACGACGAGGATGTGCATCACGCCGGGGCAGAGAGAGTCTTCGCGGAGATCAGACGTCGTTATTGGATACTGCAAGGGAGAGAAGCAGTGCGGCGCTTCCAGCGAACCTGTCTAGACTGTCGTAAATGGCGAGCGCAGCCCAGTATACCCCGGATGGCTGACCTACCTCCCTGTCGCCTCCGACTCGGCGACAAGCCTTTTCACTCCACCGGTATGGACTGTTTCAGCCCGCTGTATATAAAGAAAGGAAGAGGAACCGAGAAGCGGTGGGGTATTGTATTCAAATGCATGACCACCCGAGCGATGCATATAGAACTCCTTCCAACCATGAGCACAGACTCATTCCTTATGGCCTTCCGAAGATTCACAAACTTGGAAAGGCAAACCGTCTATATTATTGTCTGATCACGGGACAAACTTCAAAGGCGGAGAAAGAGAGCTGAGAGAGAGCTTCCAAGCTATGGGCCCAGAACTTAAGACCCACCTCGCTCCATCCCAGATTGACTTCCAGTTTAATCCCCCGAACGCACCTCACTTCGGTGGAACTTGGGAACGAGAAGTACGTTCAATAAAGACAGCCCTGTACGCCGTGCTTGGGGCCCAGACCGTGGCGGAAGAAGTCCTAATGACAGTCCTCACGGAGATCGAGGGAGTATTGAACTCAAAGCCCCTCGGTTACGTCTCAAGTGATGTAGCAGATGTCGACCCAGTCACCCCCAACACACTCTTGATGGGGCGGCTGGACCCCGCGCTACCACAGACAATGTACAGGCCTGAAGAAGCGAACGGCCGAAGAATGTGGAGGTACAGTCAAGTATTGGCTGACAAGTTTTGGAACAGCTTCCTACTCCACTATCTACCGTCTCTACAGACCCGCCAGAAATGGGTGAAAGAGAGAGACAATTTGACAGAAGGAACAGTCGTCATGATTATCGACCAGTCACTACCCCGAGCTATGTGGCCGGCTGGCCGCGTAAGCAAAGTGATCACCGGTGCCGACGGAAAGGTCCGAGCAGCCGAAGTGCTCGTCCAAGGACGGATCTACACCCGACCCGTGGCGAGGCTAATAGAACTGCCAAGGCTCCCCGATACTATCGATGACGACCATGACCCCATGACTTTGTGAACTGCCCGACCCCTCACAACAGACATTGAGTAGTGGACAGTGCGGTTAATCTGTCTCTGCTTAGCTAATTAGGTGGGACTAATTAGGAGGCGGCTGTTACAAAGGATCAGATTAAACCGAATATATATATTTATTGATTGATATATATTGCATAGTATTTGTATATCGTTTGATATCCCTTGTATATTCCTTGTACATATACACGGAATGTCCCTTTAGCCTAGTACAGACCATAATATTTCATTCTCCTATTGGACAGCGGTCCACAGGCGCCAGAGCCATGCCTCCAGAGTCAGGTTCAAGGCCACCGTCAAGACATGTCTGTACATGCCCGGCCTTGCCCAGGGATACGAGACAGAAATGAGGTTGGCACTAGATTGTTCGCCGTGCATATAAATATGGCGCAGGTGAATACAGAAGTAGAGTTACCCAATAAGTTGAAGCCTCACCCACGATACTCCGTGCGGTGAAGTATGGCCTGTTTGGCCCCAAATAGAGCATTGAGACCGCGTGCGAATTAATAACTGAATTGTCAGAGTTTGGCGCTATACCGTCGAGTGCGACATATTTCTATTAAGTCAGTAATAGTCTATTTGTGTATAGTGTATCGTGCGGCTAAAGTTCTACAGTGACCAGCATCACCAACGCTTCCTCGTACCAGCTAGAGTGCTTATCCAGGCTGGGCTGCTTTCATGGCGCTTTCACCCGAGGAGACCTAGACGAGAACCGTGTGGACATGTACACTGGATTAATCTACCCGACGACTACATAGCCGTTTGCGGCTGGATTATATTTGTTTTGGTCCTGTGATTTATGGAGCGGAGAATCGCCGACGCCTACACGTGTGGGATTTACCCTGTGAGGAGTCACGTCGAGCCTGCGCCTCAGAGAGCCTGAGGCCGGCTAGCTTTCTTCACTGTGGAGCTACAGTCTACGGAGAACAGCTGTATTCGTCTGTGGATCAAGAGACTATTGCACCGTCTCCTGTACTTGGAGTCTCCTTAGTCATCGTTGACCAGACGCTCTACTACCGACAGATCCTCTACCCCTGCTGGCTTACAACCGGGGGGACCCTTCCAGTATCTCCCGCTATATATTACTAGTGTACCATAGATATAATTCCCTAAGATTCAGGTTGTATAATTACCTCCTGCGTAACCAGAGAATGGACATTCATTATTGATTTGCCTACGCACATTCCTTTGCCTTATAAGCGCATCCAAAGTATACTAGAGAAGTATATTATGTACCTTTTGCTACAATAAATACTTAATTACCATTTGTGTGGAACCGATTCATTGTGGGAAGTGTTCATCATATTTATATATCATGTACTGTATGGCCAGTAATTAAAGTACATAAAGCGGTAGTGGTTTAATGATACCATACTTATCAATACAGTCAGGGAATTGTACCCCTCAGTTACAATAAGCATATATTCTATATTCTATAATAATATTTCAAATTGCATTGGTCCGGATGGGAGAATTCAGTACTGTATATACAAAACCTTCAATTTTATCATCTTCCCTTTATTAATTTCCTTAGATCTTTTGTACACATGATCTCAAGAGGGTACTGAATTAGCTCAGTGGCAGTTTTTTAAGTTTGGTCATTATTATCATGGTTTTATTCACTGTCAAAGATGAAAAGAAAAATCATAATTCATATTTTCCTTTGTTTCATCAGAATTTAAACAAGCCTAGTAATAGACACAATATTTCTGACACTGAGAATACATTCATTGAGGTCCATAGATGTTCCTAGATACCAAGAATATGCAAATAGCCCTTGTAGAAGTGGAGCAATATTCCATTTACCTAGGTATACATTTTATGCAGATTTTCACCTGGGGTGGAACAGGTATACAATATACTATGCAGTGTACTAATATACAATATTATATAGTGCAAAGCAGAAATGGGATGAGGTACAATTTAGGTACAATTTACAGTAAGGTGTACTAGTTGTAGTGCAAATCCTTTATCAATAAATATAAAGTGTGTTTAGGTGATCTAAAGTGTGGAGAGTGGGTGCTGCAGTGTGTTGTTTGTTTAAAGTGAGTGTGTGCGTGTGGATGTGTGTGCTGTGTGCATTTGATGGTTGTTGCATAGTGTTCACTGTTCGTTGAGCAGCTTGGCTATGAGTTTGGAGGGGACTATGGTATTGAATGCCGAGCTGTAGTCGATGAATAGCATTCTCACATAGTTCCCCTTCCTCTTGTCCAGGTGTGATGCTGCTGTGTGCAGCACATGGGCTATGGCGTCCTCCGTGGACCTGTTGGGGCGGTATGCAAATTGCAGGGGGTCCAGGTTGATGGGGAGGGAGCAGATGTAGCCCTTTACTAGCTTCTCAAAGCACTTCATGGCTATGGAGGTGAGAGCTACAGGGCGCTAGTCGTTGAGGCAAGCAGGCTTGGATTTTTTAGGTACAGGGATGATAGTGGACTTCTTCAGGCAGGTGGGGATGACAGCCTGTTCTAAGGACAGGTTAAATATGTCAGTGAATACCGGGGCCAGTTGGTCGGCACAGACTTTTAGGACGCGGCCGGGGATGCCGTCCGGTCCTGCTGCCTTCCTGATATTCACTTTTTTAAAGGTCCGCCTCACCTCATGCTCTGTTACCCTGAACACTGAGTCTCCATCAGCAGACCCCCCCCCCCCCCCCCCCATTGCCATGGCTTGTAGGCTGGTGTTGTTATTACCAGCCTCAAACCTCGCATAGAAGGTATTGAGATAATTTGCTAAGGAGATGTCACTGTTCAGTTTGAGGGAGGTGCCTTTGTAGTCTGTCATCATTTTGAGGCCCTGCCACATAGCTCTGGAGTCAGCCTGTTCAAACTGGAGTTTGATTGTATCCCTGTAGCGCCGTTTTGCCTCTATTACTGTCCTCCTTATGTTGTATCGCGCCACCTTGTGGTCATTCATGTTGCCTGCCACCAGGCCGTCGTTGTATGCTGTGGTGCGCGCTTTCAGAGCTTCACGGACGGATTTGTCTACCCAGGGTTTTTGATTTGGGTAAACTTTAATTGTGGTAGTGGGGATTGTTTCTTCCACCAAAGTACGGACAAAGTCCAGCACTGTCTCCGTGTAGGCATTAATGTTATCTGTGTCGCGGAACACGCTCCAGTCTGTGCACTCAAGCGCAGCTTGGAGCGTCTCCACTGACTCCACATCCCATTTCTGCACCTCTCGCAAGACTACCGGAGTGCTTTTGATTCTTTGTTTATATTTTGGTGAAAGAAAAATGGCCACATGATCAGATTTTCCGAAGCCACTAGCAGCCTGAGACTTTTATCCACCCTTGAATTGCGTGTAACAGTGGTCTAAAATGGTACCGCCTCTGGTGTTACAAGTCACATGCTGATAGAAGTCAGGCAATACCTTTCTCAGATTGGCGCTATTGAAATCACCCACAACCACAATAGCAGCATCAACGTTCGCTGCTTGGATTCTATTTACCTCATTGTGGAGCTTCGAGAGCGCGACACCAGTGTTGGCTTGCGGTGGAATATACACTCCGACCAGGATGATCGCCGTTAACTCCCTCGGGAGGAAGAAAGGTCGACACTTGATGGATATATATATTCCAGGTTGGGGCAGCAGTGGCTCGCTAGTTCCTTCACGTTACCTGGATCGCTCCAATTGTTGTTCAACATGAAGGCTATTCCACCTCCACGCTGTTTGCCGGATTCTGCTGTTCTATGTGAATGAAGAAGTGATCGGCCGGTTGTATGGCGTGATCCGGGACTTCTGGCGACAGCCACGTCTCAATGAAGCAGAGAACGTTGCAGTCCCTAACGTCTCTCTGGAATTGAATCCTTGCTCGGATATCGTCTAGTTTATTGTCTATTGATTGTACATTGGCTAGCAATATACTGGGTAGTGGCGTTCGGTGTCGCCTGGTTCTCAATCTATTACGGACTCCAGCTCTCTTCCCTCGCCTTCTGATTCCTTTGTCCCTGGGGGCGAGATCTGGTCCTGATGTCCTCAAGATCTCAACAGGCCATTGCTGTGGTTCAGAGAGCTGATCCAGAGAGTAATCCAGTCGGTAAGTTTCCCGTAATCCAATGTCTATAAGTGACTGACGGTCATACACATTAAATGCACCTACTGTTGGTACAGACAAAACTCTTAAAACTATAAATATTAACAAAAGTAAGCACAGTCTCGACAAAGCGCACGGACAGGCAGCCGGTCGTAGCGCCGCCATCTTTCAATGTTTTTGGTTAATAACGATGTCAAAACATATGTTACTTCACTACATTTGGAGATACGACGTGTGGTGTGATGAAAATAGTCTTGGTCGCTTTTGTATAGCTTAGGTTGGCATTGGCCAAGGCTTATGCAGTGGCGGCTGGTGAATTTTTCTCCAGGGGGGTCGATACCAAAAATTAACATGTAACAAGGTATCACAATGTCATACTGCACACAAACACGCGTGTGCGCACGCATCGCGAAACCACACACTGAGTAGCCTACTGTGTGCGTCAGAGCGTCGGTGAAACCACAAGCGTACGAATATTTAAGTAGGTACAGTTACAGTACAACTATCACCATTGCCATCAATCAATATAATCACAGTCCATGCAGCCAGGTTTCCAAACACGCACACCCCGACCGATCTCCCGATCTCTCTCTCTCTCTCTCTCTCTCTCTCTCTCTCTCTCTCTCTCTCTCTCTCTCTCTCTCTCTCTCTCTCTCTCTCTCTCTCTATCTCTCTCTCACACAGCATTAACCTCACGTGGAATCCCAAGCAGATCAGACCTAGTATACTGTATATGAATAACTTCAGTATGAGACTATGCGTACAGCATAGTTTGCATATTGTTAAAAGAGCCAAGGCTGGCTTGCGTAAATTAAACATAATAAAGACTTACCATCAGAAGAGTTGACATTCAGCTGTCCACAAAAAACATGACTGCATCCAGCTAGCCATAGAGCTTGTTGTTGTTGTTGTTGTTGTTGTTGTGAACCAGCTAAGACCGAGTATAGCCTTAACCAACCCTTCGAGAAGCTTTGTGGTCCAGACTTGAACTTTCCATAAAATTGTCCATATAAATCTATTTAGTTAGATCCAACACTGTCTGAATGTACAGTATCTTGTGATTATTATAAATTTCCGACAACACTAGCCGAGTGTATTTTACTACTAGACCCTCGAGGTGAATAGGGACGTGATGTCACGTGCCACTCTCAGCCAATAGAGTGACTACTTCGGGCACTAGAGCAAGCGCCCTCGGATATCGTATTTGATTGTGTTATGTTGTACGTACGTATTTATTTACGTACGTATGTATTTGCATTTTGCCCTGTGAGTTGCGCACTGACTGTGGAGCTGCGATCGAGCGCCCATGAAAAGGGGATGGAGGGGGCTAGGGGCGTGAATACTTTCCCCAAGGCAGTTGTATCAGGGCGCGTAAACCGAACGCGGAAGGACAACTGCCTTGGGGAAAGTATTCACGCGTCCGGCGGATGAATAGGACACGTAAAGAATTCTTTCTTCTTCTTCTTTTAACCAGGGGGGGGGGCGGCGCTCTAGCGCCCTCTATGGACCAGCCGCCACTGGGCTTATGTCTAAATGAACTGTTTTTTTTTTGTATGATGAGAAGTTGTGTGTGTTCATGTAACGTTTAGACAACGTGGCTGAGCCCACAACTGGCTGGGTGTTACCCTACAATGCTGTACATAGTGGCATATGACCGAGGGCCTGAGGGCCTCTCTTAGCTTGTTATTTTTTCACACATAAGCAGAGCTGTGGGAAACCTGTTTTTCACGGCTCTGTTTTTTCATTTGGTGTCGTATCAGGCGTGAGGTGGTGAGGGGGTGGGTGAAATTATTCCCCGGTTTGCCCCTGCCCCCCCCCCCTCCTCTCCCCTCAAATATGATTTTGTTTACAAAATATGTGTTGATTCACTATATTTTTGGGGATACGGTGTAAATCCCTCAGCTTCTGCTGGGGTTGTGCTCTTGCTTAGAGAGAGGCAGTTTCTCTGAAAATGGTTTGGTCGCTGTTATGTAGACTTATCAAGGTCTTCTCTCATCATAAGAAACGGCGTTCCTCTTGCAGTAGTGAGAGTGAACTTTTGCCCTTTTTTATTGTGATAGAGGGTTGTGTGTATCGTGTTCACGTTTAACACATTGACCGCCATAAACGGCGTACGATGGGTTTGCTGGTCATGCGAATTCTGCCAAACCACGCTGTACGACGTTATTGAGATCATATTTCATATTTTCGCCATGGCATTCATAATTCCGCCACCCAGCCTCTGCTGATACAGTGGGAGCCTGCACAACAGTGCAACGCTTCAATACCGCCGCCTGGTGGATGATCGGGCGAGTTACAACCGGAAAAAAATCTGGTGATCTCGGTGCATCTGGGAATTCCGTCCGGCAGTCACATATCGTTGCAGGACTCTAGACACACATCCGTGTATATGGATCGCTGCCATAACTCAATAATCGATATGATTTGGGCGTTTATTGCGCCATACAAACCGGAAATGGATCTAGTCGATCAACGTCAAATAAGTGGGATCTTTTTCCTCCAGTCTCATCGGCGAAAGGTAAGAGGACAGTAACGTTACTTTCAGCTTGATTGTTTATTCTTTTCAATGGAAACCGCTCTGATCAATATATCACCCATACTACATAAAGCATTTACTGACGATCACGGAATTATAAACGAGCCCCCCCCCCCTTTCATCCGCGCATGATGAATCCTAACGTATACGATCATGTACAGTTGAATTTTTTAATATAGCGTGTATCGCAATAAACGCCAGTTGATCATCTATATATGCGTTTATGCCTATAACTCACGTTCTATGAATTACTGCAGAAAACGATAAAAACATACTTATATTGGCGGCTACGTGGCGTAGTGGGCAAGGCGCTCGCCACGAAATCTGGAGACGCTGGGCTTGCCTGTTCGAGCCCAGCGCTCCACATTTGCTTTCAGTTTAGCTGGTCGTCCGTACTAATACACATTGGCCGTATTAGGGGGTGGGAACCTGATGGGTGGGGATCGGGCGTTGTGGACAGCGACTCCTACAGGTCGGTTGGTGCGCCTGCGCAGTAGAATCAGGAAGTGTCGGGGGCAGCGTGAGCCTCCCACGCGTTACTCCTCGCCACTGAGAGATCGAGCTGCGCAGGTGAAAAGATGCGACTGCTGTTACCTCAAGTACCGGAGGGGACTTGTGCTATGTATGACTTAGTCCACATTGCAGCCGGCTTGTGGGAGGCAAGAAACAGCGTTCGTGACAGGGGAGGGTTGGATTGGATGTTACGAAATTGGGATGGGAGAAAAATATTGAAAAATGGGAGAAAAAGTGGATCAAGAAAAACATACTTATTTACATTTACATTTACATTTAGTCATTTAGCTGACGCTTTTATCCAAAGCGACTTACAAGTTCTGTACGACAAGCCATCAGGAAGGGCACAACTCTATCAGCTGAGCAACAATGTTCATCAAAGTGTTGAGTGCTACAGTGTAGGTTAGTTTATTAGGACAAGTGCATGACAGTACGGTTAGTTAGGGTTAGATTTTTTTTTTTTTTTTTTTTTTTTTTTTTTTTTGGGCAGGGATGGGAGGGGGCTGTCGAGGTGGTTGCTGTCAACCCCTCTAGGCATGGCTTTGTAGGTCCCGGTCCGCCAGGCCCAGGTCCGGACTCGTTCTCGTCGACCTGTTGGCCTGGGTAAACCCTTTGAAAACTGAAACACTTGTACTGCTTGTATAGCCTGTGTATACGCGCAGTTATGTTTCTAAGTTTTCTTGGTGGGTTAAGGGAACAACCGCCTCCTGTTAAACTAAACATAGGGAGGTGGTTGGTTTTCCGGTGTGTTGGTAGCAGAGTCGACTCTCGGGTTGAGGCCAGGCTTGACCCCGTCTGCCTGAGAGTGTGCCCCTGCATCTTTCATGACGTCTGCCAATTGTGGCGGCCTCTCCTTTGAACCTTTTGTTTGTTGAGGTCATGACATGGTGTACAGCATACCGAACACCCCTTCCACCGGGTACTGTTCTTACAGTAGACCCCTTAGGCGCCTGTTTAGTCCACAGTGCTCCAGGCACAGGTCGAGTTCTGGCCTGTTGCCTGGATTGAGGGATCAACCCCCTTTTGGGGGTTGTCTCCCTTGGGCGCCGTCTGGTCCCACAGTATTGTGGGGGGGTAGCCTCTTGGGGCTTACGGCCATGCCAACCTGGACACGCCCGATCTCGTCAGATCTCGGAAACTAAGCAGGTTCGGCCCTAGTTAGTTCTTGGATGGGAGATCCCCTGGGAATACCAGGTGCAGTAAGCTAGAGTGCTTCAGAGCGGCGTGCCAAAGGGGGGAAGGGCCTACTCTTGATTTGGGCCCTGTCCGATACGCTGGCGATGTGGGGGGTGGTGTCACCAGTGACCGTCTGGTGGGGTCCCGATGCTATGGCATCGTTGACCTCACCGGGCCCCCTTTTTCGGGGGGTCCTGGCCCTCAGGTTGTCCTTGGGCTGGGATCTCCTCCGCGCTCCGCTGCTACGGCCTTGCCACGGGGTTGGGTTCTTGACCTTCGACCCGTGATGTTGGGGGTTGTGACAGAGGTGTTTTTGCTTCCCGTCCGTTCCCTGGTGGCATGTGGGATGCGCGCCTGAGTGGTCGCGGGTCCTTCTGAGTGAAGGTAAGTCCCACGGTCTGCTCACCCTGTGCGTTTGAGGTGTTAAACCCTCTTCGCACAGTGGGATCCGATTCCCTCCCGTCCTCCACTAGGGGGGATCTGGGGGCTCGGTCCTCCCCGGTTCTGATGGTTGTGGGGTGCCTCAGCGGGTACATTTGTAGAGCTTCCGCTCTGCTCAGCTCCTACGTTCCAATAGAGCAGAGCGTAAGCTATACGATAATATAACGTAAGGTTATTCTATAACCCTAGTTATATGAGTATAGCGAGCGCTCTGCTCTGACTCACTGAGGACCCCGTGGTCTTCGCCTTCGGTGGTGAAAGACTTGGGAAGGAGCTGATGGTGTGGCCACGACCCCGCTTATGTAGAGGAGCGGATGTGGGTGTGGCCAGGCGGATGGGTGTGTGCATGTGGAGAAAATTATTCAATATTAGACTGGATAAAGGGATAGTTCCAATAGAGCAAAGCGCTCGCTATACTCATATAACTAGGGTTATAGAATAACCTTACGTTATTGCACTATTAATCCCAAAAGGGACATTCATCTTTGTTTGATCAAGAGTAACCTTTTATATATATATACTATTTTTTTTTAAGTGAAGATTGGTGAAAGTTAGGTTTGCACTTCAAACCCAATATGGAAATTCATCTTGGTTTGATAATTATTTTGTGTCAAATAAAAACAAAGCTTATTTGAATGAGTTCCTTGGCGTTTCTAGTTTTTAAGAGAAGAAAATCGTAAATCGGATATGGTGTGAAAAAATCAGAGATTGAATTTTTAGGCCATATCGCCCAGCCCTACATGTGGCACACCTTTAGTTATGGATACAACTCTGTCTGTAACACACATGCCCAGGTTGGTTTGAATTGCAGAGAGAGAGAGAGAGAGTTGCAGCCAACCCAAGCCAGTATGATGCCAGATGGTAGATGAATATGGTATCGGCTGACAATTAGGGGAATTATCGCTGGTCCAGTGAGTGCTCAGAAACACCCTATGGACCACCAGCAGTCTGTGGTTTGAGAAACAGATGTAGGTTAATATCAAGTTAGACATCAATGCCCTACAGCTATGCTGAGTGTCACTTTGGCAATCTGGCATTTTATAATGAAGAGGGAAACCACTGTATTAATGAAAAACATGTATTTAATGAATGCCTTCAAATATGCACCCTTTTGTAACGTACTTCCAGTATTAACTCTTCCTTCCTCAGGCATAAACCAATCAAGCAATCACGCAGTAATTGCTGCCTGGGAAGAGTTAATACTGGGAATGCATTGCATAGTCTGCATGTCCAGTCCATTGTGTGTTTGAAAGCATACAAGGCTGTAAAGGGTGAATATATTTTTGTGAACAATTATCTTTATTTGTAATCATACAAAGAAACAGATAGGGTCAACAGACAAACAGTCAATGGACAGAAACAGCACAAAAAAAGAAAAGACAAAAAAGACAAAAGAAAGAAGTGAACAAATAATGAGCAGGCAGATATATGGGTGTAAGCGTGGTATATATGGTACACATGGTATTCGATATATGCATAATACATGTAATTGCGCATAAACAAAATGTATAAGCATTTTGTCAGAAAAACCGCAATCAATAATGTAAGGAGCATAGATCTCCTGACCTCTAGATAAGGAAATGCTTGGCAATAATAAGACTACTGGTAGGGTCAGTAGAATCTAAGTATGTTGTAAATAATGATCTAATTTTAGAATGGAATGTGTATATAGTCACAAACATTTGGCTTACTATTAATGAATGGATAGGTTACAGACTAAATCAAACACACAATCCATAGCAAATGCCCAAGTATTCAGCAGTTGATCTTTCTAATATCACCCACACAATGCAGTTTTGGGATCACACCATCCTTTAAGAATAGTTTATTTCAGCTGCTGTTGATGCTGCAAGAACTATATTGTTTTTGTTGTAATGATACATTTATATTTGCGTTGTATCCAAAAAACAGGAGTACTGAAGAACTGATCATTTTAGGGTGCTGATATCTTTTTGTCACACTGCCAGGTCAGGTCAGACCTGGGAGAGAGAACACCACAGCACACTCCCAGGTCAGGTCAGACCTGGGAGAGAGAACACCACAGCACTCCCAGGTCAGGTCAGACCTGGGAGAGAGAACACCAGGACATGAGGTGAACAATGGTCTCCTACCACCCTCTAGTGGTCACAAACAATTGATGCACGATGTGAAGATAAATATCCTTAACACTTTGAATGCCATCCAAGAGTTTTCTCATGTTATTACCCCCCGGGTTGAATTAATTAGTTTTATTCGTTTTTTTATTTATTAGCGATCTGAAATCATATTGCATCAAGCGAGCCTACCGTTGGAGATCCAGTCACCCCAGGCGCTCAGATGTGAAAAAAGCGCTCCCTATCGTCTCCCAGATGGTAAATCACCCTTTTGGATTGGACTCAATGAAAGTGAATGGGAGAAAGGATTTCTGATTCCACATTTTACGTCTCACTCACGCAGCCGGCATCGACCGGCATCACTCCGGAGCCTGAAGAGCAGTGGGGATTATGTGTTCTACTGTATACACGGTTGATCAATACAATGATCGATTTTTTCGAATGGTGATCAGGAATTGGAATAATCCATTTGGATACCATCTGATCTCAGGTAAGGAATCTATGTTATCAGTCTTAGGATAATCAGACTTGTTTTCACGGATATATAAGCGTTTCCCCTATATGTGATATGGCTGTTTTGACTGTAAAAGCCATCAGGAAATAAGAGCAGCGATTATCAGCGCGCGGCACGAGCGTGCGTACGCACACATATACTATCGATTATCTAGCATTTATTTGAAAACGATTCATAAATAGGCCGATAAATGACAACGTTCTAGAATATTACAGTAAAAGGCGATTATCATAGAATGTGTTGTTTTTTCCGTGAAAACGAGTGATTTTCAAAATGCTATCAAACGGAAATGAAGTGATAAAACTGGAAAATGAGTCTTTGATAAGCGACGGGCAGATTAGACACAATTTAAAACATAGATTAGGCGATATTAACGTTAACATTGGAGTGGATTTGGGCATTCAAGGGGGTAAAAAGGAAAACACGGACTGGCTCTCAAAGTGTTAACAGTATGCTGTCATTGCATTTATTGTTGATATTACAATTGTTATCTGTTTAGGTTGTTCTCTGTGTTTGTATCTCTGATTCTGTGTGTTGTATAGCTTAGTCCTAGTTCCTGTTGTGTTGATTGTTGTATTAGTTCTTATGCCTTTCTTCCCCCAGCTGTCGTCCATTACTAATTAGCGTTAACACTTTGATCGCCATGGTTCAAATTCATAATTTACCATCCCTAGCCAGCTCTATTTGTCTATGGAGAAGTTCCCCTTCTTTGCAGGGCTATAACTTTTTAAATTCTATTGCTAAATTGCCATTATTATGGCCCATTCAATGTCCTATATCCATTGTTCAGGGTGTAGCAACGATATACTTTTTCATTCACATATTCATACTAAAATATGGTCTAAAGTATAAGTATGTTTTTATCGTTTTCTGCAGCTTTCTCCAGAACTTGATTTATAGCTCCAAATGCATTATATTGATGATCAAATACAGTTTGATAGCGATCGTTGCCAGATGAAACATTTCAACTGGAGGTACTTCTAGAAGTTACTACGTATCATCTGATATTGACCGGATGGGCGAGGGGGCGTTTATAATTCCGTGGGCAACGTTATACCATTCAGCAGTTGATCTTTCTAATATCACCCACACAATGCAGTTTTGGGATCACACCATCCTTTAAGAATAGTTTATTTCAGCTGCTGTTGATGCTGCAAGAACTATATTGTTTTTGTTGTAATGATACATTTATATTTGCGTTGTATCCAAAAAACAGGAGTACTGAAGAACTGATCATTTTAGGGTGCTGATATCTTTTTGTCACACTGCCAGGTCAGGTCAGACCTGGGAGAGAGAACACCACAGCACTCCCAGGTCAGGTCAGACCTGGGAGAGAGAACACCAGGACATGAGGTGAACAATGGTCTCCTACCACCCTCTAGTGGTCACAAACAATTGATGCACGATGTGAAGATAAATATCCTTAACACTTTGAATGCCATCCAAGAGTTTTCTCATGTTATTACCCCCCGGGTTGAATTAATTAGTTTTATTCGTTTTTTTATTTATTAGCGATCTGAAATCATATTGCATCAAGCGAGCCTACCGTTGGAGATCCAGTCACCCCAGGCGCTCAGATTAGTGTGGGTCATATGATCATCAGATCAGTTAGTATCTATACGTTAGAAAATAACGCTGGATCTTACCATATCTTCCTCGCACCGTTGGACGATCAGCGTGGAGTAGACAGTTTTCGATTATGGGATGTTGATCCTGATGAACCATTTCCAGGTTGTATAATACTTAGGGCTGTCAGTTTATCGCATTAATTAGATTAATTAATTACACAGCAAATAATCGCGTTATGAAAATTAACTCAAATTTTTTTTTTTTTTTTTTTTTTTTATAATAATAATATTTTTTTTGTATCTCATTCATTCCATAAGCATGTAGAATACACATTTACAGATTTTTTTTAATATGGTCCATTTGCATGTTCTTGGTATCTGATTCTAGGGACATCTATGAATCTCAGGGAATGTATTCCCAGTGTCAGAAATACTGTGGGCTAGATCCACAAAGAATGGATTGCACGGTGCAAGTTGCACCCTTACTTACAATTCATTATGAATTGAAAATGGGGGACCCTGATGTAAACAAGACGAAAGTCTTTCTCTGGTCTGCATTCCCTTAACAATTGTGTGTATTGAGCCGTACTGTATTGTACCCATTCTGCAATCTGTTAATAACATTTTCATTCAATCAATCAATCTGCGCGGTGATTGATTGAATGAACATTTTATTTTAAGTAAATTGTAATGAAGCAAATGAGAATATCAATTTTATCTTTGACTGTGAATAACACCATGCTCAAATTGACCAGACCTGACAAATCTAAGCAAATTAATAGATGGAAGATGATTAAACAGAAGGTTTTGTAGATACAGTACTGAATTCTGCCATCTGGACACATGCAATTTGAAATATGATTATAGAATATAGAATATGAGGCATAAAATGGGAATGTGATTAAAATGCGATTAATTAGATTAATTAATTACAAATCCTGTAATTAATTAGATTAATTTTTTTAATCGCCTGACAGCACTAATAATACTATATATGTCCAAATAACGTTGTTTATTGAGTTAGGGCGAGCGATTGATTATCCAGTGTGTTGAGATGGGGTCCGGCTACCGATCGCGAGTGCCCGGACGGATTATGGATGAGCACTTCCCGTTTGGCGCGCCCCTCCCTCTTGGCCGATCTGCCGATCGGCCCCCGGATGGCGCTCTTGAACCGTTAGACAGTTGAGTGGAGCTCACCAGTACATCTCATGTCTCCGGAGGAGAAATATGATTTCGATCACAGATTTTTGAATTATTGATATCAAAGACGAGTTACGGCGTCTTCGGCAGAATGAGCATGGCTAGGAATGACGTCTAAACACGTCATCGGCGATTAAAGTGTTAATTAGAGTCTGTATTTATTGCCTGTGGTTGTTGAGATATTTGTGGCGTCATTTCCTCCAAGTCATCGGTGTTCCCCTGCCCGTCGTGTCTCCTGTCGCCTCCCTTGCTTTGTTGTTTTGTATTGAGAAGTGTTTGTAAGTAGTTCTAGTATTTTGTTTGTATTACTTTGGATCTCAAGTAAACATCCATTTTTCAAGCTTCGCTCCTCGTCTCTGCCTCCGTTCCCTCTCTGCAAACTGTGTTCTCACCTTCATTTAGCGACCCCATCGTAACAGAATGACGCCACCATTAAAGAACGCAGCAGAAAGGGTGGCCGATACTGTGACGATCATCTGGAGCCTGATGGACGGTGATATGCAGCATTACTCACCTGCCAAGTGGGTGTTCCTGCTCCAGATGATCGACAGGGTCGCCACGGGAGAAGGCCGAATGGGTTGCTGCCCTCATGGATGAGTATAAGCCGAGGGCTAAGGTAGCTAGCTCCGCCCGTTAGCTTCGCTCCTATAGCTAACCAGACGTCCTCAACTAGCATTTCCCCCACAGTGAGTCCAGGCCCCACAGTTAGCCTAGCCCCAGAGGCTAGTATTGCTAACAAGGCCTCCACAGCTGGTCCAGCTTCAACGCTCGGCTCAGTCTCTACACCTGTTCCGGCTGCTGTGCCGGCTCCCGGTTCCTCGACTGATCCTGGCTCCCCGTCTGGTCCAGCTCTACGCCGTGATAGGCGTCCTGGTCCTCGCCGTGGTCCTCGCCGTGGTCTTCGCCGTGGTATGCATGGGATCCTACTCCGGGGGTCGTCGCCGCCGCACCTCCGTTCCGGCTCTCCTGAACCGGTTCTTAGTCTGGTGGCTGGAGGGTCTCTCGTCCGGGATCCGGGTCCAGCTCCCCTTCCCGGGCTTCTACACCTGTCTCCACCCCCCCTCGTCGGGCCTCTGTTTCCAGGTCCAGCCCCCCTCCCCGTGTCTCGGCGCTCGTCCCCACCCCCCCTCGTCGGGCCTCTGCTCCCAGCTCCGGCTTCCCTCTCCAGCTCCCTGTTTCTTTTCTGCCTACCCTCTCCGGGCCTCTGTTCCCGTCCCCATCCCCCCTCTCCGGGCATCTGCGCCCGTTTTCGACCCCCCTAGCTGCTATACCCCTCCGGGGTTTTTTCCTCTGCCTTCCGGCCCCAGTTCTCCGGGTCCTCGCCCTGGTTTTTTTCCGGGGTCCCGGCCTCCTGCGTCGCCCGTGGGCGGACGATATTTTCGGGGGTCTGGAAGCCCCCCGTTCGGGGGGAGGTACTGTCACACTCCCAGGTCAGGTCAGACCTGGGAGAGAGAACACCACGGACATGAGGTGAACAATGGTCTCCTACCACCCTCTAGTGGTCATAAACAATTGATGCACGCTGTGATGATAAATATCCTTAACAGAATGCTGTCATTGCATTTATTGTTGATATTACAATTGTTATCTGTTTAAGTTGTTCTCTGTGTTTGTATCTCTGATTCTGTGTGTTGCATAGCTTAGTCCTAGTTCCTGTTGTGTTGATTGCTGTATTAGTTCTTATGCCTTTCTTCCCCCAGCTGTCGTCCATTACTAATTAGCGTTAATTAGGGTCTGTATTTATTGCTTGTAGTTGTTGAGATGTTTGTTGATTGATTGATTGATTGATTGAAAAGTTTATTAACAGATTGCAGAATGGGTACAGTACAGTACAGCTCAATACATACAATTGTTAAGGGGATGCAGACCAGAGAAAGACTTTCGTCTTGTTTACATCAGGGTCCCCCATTTTCAATTCATCATAACATATATGACATACATGACATACAGATAGACAGTACTGCTACATCTATACATTTATGACATATCAGATTTGCAAATACAGTACTGTTTGTGATACAAAAGTGTCCAGAAAAGGAGTGTATATACATTTGGCGTAGAAACTGTACATTGGAGGAGGTTGGTTGGGTGGGGTGGGGTTGGGTGGGTTGGGTGAGGGCTGTACATTGGAGGTGGGGGGGGGGGGGGGTTGGGTAGGGGACACACACACATTTTACACTGTACATTGGAATATTGACAAAGCCTTACTTGGTCATTTACTGTACAACTAGGTTAGGACATTTGTAGGGGCCAGTTTCGAATTGCAGTCTCACGTAGGTGTTTTTTGAGAGTGTTTTTGAAGGTGGGTAGTGATTCACATTCCTTTACAGCTTTAGGCAGGGCGTTCCACATTGATGTGGCATAATTGCGAAACGTGTTTAGTCCCTTGTTTGAGCCGAATCTGGGTTTTACATGATTTGTGGAGCTCCCTCTGGTGTTGTGATCGTGGTATTCACTGACCTTTGGGAAGTATTTTGTGGCGTCATTTCCTCCAAGTCCTTGGTGTTCCCCTGCCCGTCGTGTCTCCTGTCGTCTCCCTTGCTTTGTTGTTTTGTATTGAGAAGTGTTTGTAAGTAGTTCTAGTATTTTGTTTGTATTACTTTGGATCTCAAGTAAACATCCATTCTTCAAGCTTTGCTCCTCGTCTCTGCCTCCGTTCCCTCTCTGAAAACTGTGTTCTCACCTTCATTTAGCGACCCCATCGTAACATCTTTTGTGGATAATTCATTATATAGGAGACAACAACCCTAATGATTTTACAGAAGAAATCATCTGATTGAATGGCAGCCTGGATGAATGGCATCCTGGATGAGTGTTCCAGGGTATGTTTCTAATGCTGTATGGAGTTGAAGAGAGAAGAACCATGAAGAACCTGGTGTAGAGTAACAATATTTTAGATCTTGAAAGGGGTGCAGTCCTTGAGTATCTTTAAGTGTATGTATACCGTAATTGGACCACTGAGAGAATATAAAGGGTTTTGATCCTGGAAGCAGGTAGTTCTAATTCCATATAGGGGATATATCATGAAATGTACAGGTTATAGATACTTATAGACTTACTATTCGCCAAACTGACAAGCTATTAGTAATTATAGTGCCCATGTGTGACACAGCGCCCGGCCCTTTGTTTCACTCCAGAAAAGGGTAAATCTTGAATTCTAGCTTCAGCATACTCTCTAATGATCGCCAACAAACATGTGAGTTGGGATCAAACCAAACTTGAAAAGTTCTGAACTGGAATGCCCAATAATACAATTGGCCCATTATTTTTAGTGTGAGTTAACGTGTTGAGACTAATGCTTGGACTCTTACCATTCCAAATAAACTTTAAAGAGTTAATATATTTAAAGAAATTAGGAGGGGAGGAAGGGTTATCGCAGAAATAATTAAGTTGAAAGTTGATCTGGTAAAATTAAGTTTATTTGGTAAAATATAAATTTTTAGGTTGATATTCTGCCATGAAGTGAGACTATTTCCTTACATTTGTTTTTAGGTTTGCCACAAGCTTGTAATAGTTGTCTTTAATTATAGAAGGGAGATAAGGTTGAACTGCAACTCCTAAATAAGTAATACCATTTCTATTACAGGTGATTGGTGAAGAAGCCATTATTGGTGTGCTGGCAGAATTGTTTAAGGGCATCAAAACTGACTTGGTCCAGTTAATTCTATAACCAAAAAAAGGCCCAGGACATGAGGAATGGATTCAGCATTATTACACAAATACAACAAAATGTCATCGGCATAGAGAGAGATGTGGTGTGTGGTACCCTTAAGGTGCTCCCATAGTCGAGCGGACTGTACACGGACTGGACTCTGCGGAGGTCCACTGGACTCTTTGAGCTTTCATAGTCGAGCGGATCTCCGCGGACCAATTTCCTACATGTCTCGCGCCATTTACACAATCTTTCCCACGCTGTTCAACTTCTGTCATGTCGTCATCATCCGATGTCAAAATAAAGAGTATGTTATCTCCGTTTCCAATATTTCGATAATAAAACGGGCAGTTTTACACACTTCATTTAGAAAAGCCATTCAAACATCTCAAGCCCTACTCTCTCTTGGCACGGAGCGAGTGGTCAGAGTAAAATGCAGATCGACGTCACATTAAATGCAGTTCGCTGTCAACCAAAACGCAGAGCAGCGTTTTGTGTGACACCAAGTGGGCGCCGCGGACGTCCGTGCGTCAGAAAATAGGAGCTTTGCACTTGGACTCTGCTTTGGGTCTGCTTTGAGTACCATTTGGGTCCGCTTTGAGCTTGCGGGAGTCTGCTCCGTGTACGGTCCGCTCGACTATGGGAAGGGCTTTAATTGAAATATGATGTATACAGTATATTGGTGTTGACGAATAGCATGTGCTGTTGTGTGAACCATTCTAATAAAGGAGGGACTGAAACCATAATGACTGTCCACATATAGCCCCACTCCACATGGGTGCATATTTGAAGGCATTCGTTAAATACATGTTTTTGCATTAATACAGTGACTACCCACTTTTCTTTTTACATTTTGGACTCTTGCCATTTTGGGAACCCTATTATTTTCAACTTTTTTGGTGTGGTACCTTCATGCCGGCACCACCGTTTCACCTGAGGGGCATTACACTGTGAATCTGAGTGCAGGGATTCAAGCGGTCAACTCGCTAAGCGCTGAGCAGAAGGAAAGACACATAGACAGGTTCTCGTCCACGTCAGACTATGGGAGTTGGTTTCTGTGTAGAGTCCCAGTGTACTTTTCTAGCACAGCAGCTCAACGCTGGTCGGGGGCAACTCAGTGGGTATTACTGATTGGCTCAACCCTTTTGCTTTGTGCCAGGCAGACACTCTGACCTGACTGCTGCTGTGACCTCGAACTATGACACTAAAGACACTTTTTAACTGCTGCTGTGACCAATTGTCACCTCCATTTTTATATCGTAAACACTGTGAATGGGAAAGTGCAATGATACTCACTGTGCCTTGTGTATCTTATATCCTTTTTAAAAAAGGATCTATTTTTACCTTATTTTTAGCACTTGCTTGTATTTAAATTGTAATTTTAAAAGTATTGTGTGATTTTGTGTGAAAAGCGGACTAGCAAAGTAAGATTTTCATTGTACAGCAAACTGTCTGTTTAACTGTGCACATGACAATAAACCATCTTGAATATTGAATATTGAATCATTGTGTTTACAAAAAAAAAACCTGTCTATACAACACTCTCTATCACGGCTCTAATTTAAAAGCAGGCACTCCACTAAAATCAATATAGTATCTGTCAGTTACCCCGAAACCCCCTGGACACCTGACAGCATCTACGGCAAAGACTTTCACTCTCTAACCAAGTAGGCTCACATTCTCCTCTCTTTCTCTTTTCACATGCTCCTTTTCCTCTCTCACTTTATCCGTCCCTTAATAACTCACCCTCTCTCTCTCTCTCTCTCTCTCTCTCTCTCTCTCTCTCTCTCTCTCTCTCTCTCTCTCTACCACTCGATAAAAAGATGTGTGGAAACAACACTGGATGTAGTGTGCCTGGCCAAACATGATACACACTTGTTAAAACAAGACATGTTGACACATTTCTCTGCCTTTTCACATCCCACTTTCCTTTGATTGCCGTTGAAACAGGGATTTTAAAAGTACACACCTCCAAATTTAGCATGAGTCTCCCTCTCTCTCTCTCTGCAGTCCCCTCTGGCCATCCACAGTCTCCTCCCTAGTGCCTCAACACCATCATTTGTACTTTATCCCACTTTCTTCTTTCACTTCGTCTTTGTGCTCCCTCCCCTTGTTCTTTCTCCTCTCTCCTACCTGGGTAATAGTGTTTTTTTTTTCTCTGAACGATTTAAATAATAGTATTTTAACTTGAATTATTTACTTTCTAAATCCCAGAATTATTTTGTTACAGCAAAGAACAATGTGATGTAATGAGAAAAAGTCCTCACGGTAATGAGTGAACCTACAGTAATCAGACTACAGTAGGTAATGAGTGAACCTACAGTAATCATACTACAGTAATCATACTACAGTAGGTAATGAGTGAACCTACAGTAATCATACTACAGTAGGTAATGAGTGAACCTACAGTAATCATACTACAGTAGGTAATGAGTGAACCTACAGTAATACGACTACAGTAGGTAATGAGTGAACCTACAGTAATCGAATGAATGAATGAATGAATGAATGAAAACTTTATTAACAGATTGCAGAATGGGTACAGTACAGTACAGCTCAATACATACAATTGTTAAGGGGATGCAGACCAGAGAAAGACTTTCGTCCTGTTTACATCAGGGTCCCCCATTTTCAATTCATCGTAACATATATGACATACATGACATACAGATAGACAGTACTGCTCCATCTATACATTTATGACATACCAGATTTGCAATTACAGTACTGTTTGTGATACAAAAAGAGTCCAGAAAGAAAAGAGTATGTACATTAGGCGTGGAAACTGTACATTGGATTGGGTAGGTGGGGGTGGGGGGGGACTGTACATTGGAGGTGGTTGGGTGGGTGGGGGGGGGGGGGGTTGGTTAGGAGTGGGGGGGGGGGGGGGGGGTTGGTTAGGAGTGGGGGGGGGGGGGGGTTGGGTAGGGGGGGGGGGTTGGGTAGGAGGGGTGGGTGGGGGACACTGTACAACTGTACAAACAACACTGTACATTGGATTATTGACAAGACCATACTTGGTAATTTACTGTACATTGGAGGGGGTTGTGTTCGGACATTTACAGGGGCCAGTTTCGGGTTGCAGTCTCCCTTAGGTGTTTTTTGAGAGTGTTTTTGAAAGTGGGTAGTGATTCACATTCCTTTACAGCTTTGGGTAGGGCGTTCCACATTGATGTGGCATAATTGCGAAACGTGTTTAGTCCCTTGTTTGAGCCGAATCTGGGTTTAACATGATTTGTGGAGCTCCCTCTGGTGTTGTGATCGTGGTATTCACTGACCTTTGGGAAGTATTTTGTCATGTACATGGGTACCTTGGTCGTGTAGTGTATCTTGTAGACCAGGCCCATTGCAAGTTGCTGTACTCTGTCGTCTACTCTAAGCCATCCTAGGTTGTCAAAGTGGGCAGGGGTGAGGTGGGTTCTAGGAGTAAGGTCAAGCAGTAGTCTGACCAGTTTGTTTTGAGATGTTTGTAATTTTGTTTTTAGCGCCTTTGAGGTGCTTTGGTACCATGAGGTGCAAGCATAGTCGTAGTACCCTTGAATGAGTGCTCCTGCTAGAGTCTTCAGGGTATTCTTGTTTACCAGTGAGGAGATCCGGTACAAGAATCGAGTTCGTTGGTTGACTTTTTTTATTACATTGGATGCCATTTTGTCACAGGAAAGATTTGCCTCTAGGATGGAACCCAGGTAGGTAATATCTTCTTTCCTTGTGACAATATTGTCACCCACTGTAACTGAGAAGCCGTCGGTCTTGCTGAGTTTGTTATTTGAACCGAAGAGAATGGACTCTGTTTTGCCCATGTGTAATGATAGTTTGTTATCAGCGAGCCATATGCAGATTTTGCCTAGTTCTGAGCTGAGGGTTTTTTCAACCTGTAACTTGTTCTTGTCAGAGACCAGCAGGGCTGAGTCGTCCGCAAACAGGAACAAGTTGCAGTCACAAGCTGACGACATGTCATTTGCATAAATTAGGAACAGTAGCGGACCTAGTATGCTTCCTTGTGGAACACCACAGTTTACTGTGAGGGGGGGGGGATAGGGTACCGTTTACCTCCACCATCTGCTCTCTCCCCTCCAGGTAGGATTGCATCCAGCTCACTGATAGACTATCAAAACCAATTGCTTTTAGCTTGTCAATCAGAATGGTGTGATTGACAGTGTCGAAGGCCTTTTGTAGGTCCAGCATGACCATGCCGCAGTATTTGCCCGCGTCCACCTCTTGTTTGATGTGGTCGTTTAAATAGAGAAGGCATGTGTCAGTGGAGTGGGATGTTCTGAAGCCAGATTGGAATTCGTAGATTAGATTTTTTTCCGCAAGGTATTTTTCGACCTGTTCGTATACAATTTTTTCCATGACTTTCGAGATGGAGGTAAGGATAGAAACAGGGCGGTAGTTGCCTGGGTCTAATTTACTGCCTTTTTTGTGCAGAGGGGTCACTCTCGCAATTTTGAAGTCCTTGGGGACGTGTCCCTGTTTTATGGAGAGGTTTATTATGTGTGTGATGACTGGGGTGATGGCGGCTGCTGAGTCTCTGAGGAATTTGGAGGGGATGTTGTCATGGCCAGTGGCCTTGTTGGGTTGGAGGGCGCTCAGTTTTTTGAGTACCTCATCTGTTGTTACCATTTCCAGTTTGAAGTCGTCTTTGTGGACCCCTAGGTTCTTGTAGTATGCTACTATGTGTTCTACCCCATAATGCCCTGAGTGGGAGGGTAGTTTGTTTACCAGTGTTGTGGCTATGTTTGTGAAGAAACTATTTAAGTAATTGGCTACATCCAGCTTTTCTGTGATGAGCGTGTTGTCCGTCTTTATGTTTATGTTTGAGAATCTGGTTTTAAGTTTTTTACTGCAGCCTAGTTGGTTATTGAGTAATTTCCAAAGTTCACGCGGTTTGTTTTTGTTTTCCTCGGTTTTGTCATTGATGAATTTTTTCTTTGCTGTTTTGATCATGGAGTTTACATCATTTCTTAGTCTGTTTCTTTCTAGTTTGAGTTCAGTCACGTGGGCTTGGAGTTCACTGCTCGTGCTTATGTTAAGCTTTGACTGACTTTTACGAAACTCAGAGCATTTTTTGTCTCTGGTTTTCATAGCGGTCAGTATTTCAGCGTGCATCCACGGCTCCGCGCGATTTTTTACCCTAGTGGTTCTTAGGGGGGCCATGTTGTTTAGTATCGTTGAAAATTTGGTTTTGAAGCCAAGCCATGTTTCTTCAACCAGTGTACCATTGAGTTCATCTGACCAGTCCAGGCTCTTCAGTTCAAGGTTAAAGGCCTCGCTAGAGTACGTTTTGAGGTCTCTAGATGTGACTGTTTTGTGACAGCCAGCCTTTTGTTTTAGCTTTTTGCGGGTACAGAATATCATATAATGATCACTTAACCCGCATGCTATAACCCCTTTATTGGCGATCTTGGACTTGTCAGAGGTCAGGATGAGGTCAATGGTAGTCTGAGTTGACTCACACACACGTGTGGGTTGTGTGATTAGCTGGCTGAGGCCGTGCAGATCACAAAACCTATTGTAGGATTTGAAGACGGGTGCATCTTTTTGTTGCATATCCGTGTTCCAATCCCCAATAAGAATAATTTCTGTATCCTCGACTCCAGTCATACTACAGTAATCAGACAACAGTAGGTAATGAGTGAACCTACAGTAATCATATGACAGTAACCATACTACAGTAGGTAATGAGTTAACCTACAGTAATCAGACTACAGTAGGTAATGAATGAACCTACAGTAATACTACAGTAGGTAATGAGTGAACCTACAGTAATCATATGACAGTAATCATACTACAGTAGGTAATGAGTGAACCTACAGTAATCAGACTACAGTAGGTAATGAGTGAACCTACAGTAATACTACAGTAGGTAATGAGTGAACCTACAGTAATCATACTACAGTAGGTAATGAGTGAACCTACAGTAATCATACTACAGTGGGAGCCATTATTAAAAGGAAAGTTTAGGAAAATAGATGATCATGTGAGTATTCATGATTCCCTTATATTCAAAAGGATCTCATAGCGGTTATCAGGGAATTAAAGCAGGGATTTAGTTATACAAACCAAATTGTTCTATAAACATTTTAGCAAGAAGGTGTTTATGTTACAGCATATCCATCCCGATATTTTCCTTTGACACTTGAGAACTGGACCATCTGACTCTTAATAATAAACTTACTGCGGTTTGGACCCTGTATATCACTATTACTACTGTCTGATTGAATCCTGTCCTGTTATCACTATTATCATTACTACTTGCACTTTGTTCTATGTGCTATTATTATTACTACCTGCCTGTATCATACCTTTAACCCCCCCCCCCCCCCCCCCCCCCCACACGCGGCGAAATTAGAGAGAGAGAGAGAGAGAGAGAGAGAGAGAGAGTGAGATAGAGAGAGCGAGAGAGAGAGAGAGAGCGAGAGAGAGAGAGAGAGAGAGACCACGGCGGGTGCAGCATAACAGAGAGAGAGAGAGAGAGAGAGAGAGAGAGAGAGAGAGAGAGAGAGAGAGAGAGAGAGAGAGAGAGAGAGAGAGAGAGAGAGAGAGAGCATTAGTTAAGCATTAGCTGAGTGGCTAACAGCAGCTAAAGTTAGCTGAGTTGGCTAAGAGAGAGAGAGAGAGAGAATTAACTCACTTTGTTTAATTGTAACGTGGTCCAGCCGGAGGGCTTAATAAAGTGTATGTCCACTGACTGTCCCCCAGACTGTTGTCGATGTATATCCATTCCACTCACTGCCCACTGTCCAGACTCCAGACTGAATCACAAGTTCACAACACACAGCTTCGAACATGTTGCAAACTGTGGCTAAGGAAAAAACTGGCATCGCCGCGTCGGCCAATCAGAGAGCGTCTCCGCGAAATGCGGCTATGGAAATTCTAGACGGAAATTCTAAACGCTTGACTAGACCGCTTCAAATCGCGCCCGGATTCCAACATAATAGTCATATTCCAACGCACAACGCGTTACGCACTGATTGGCTGTGACGGATACAGCGATCGAACAGTGACGCGCACTCAGAGCGCTATCGTGTCTAGCCCGGGCCAAGAAATAAAAAAAAATTAAAAAAATTAAAAAAAAAGTGAGTCATATCCTGTTCCTGAAAACGAGTATTTTTTTATTTTATATAGTAACGTTATATTGTGCATTGGAAACACAAACATACTTAATGAGTAAATATTATTCATTTTAAACATGTTTATATTATTTATAGGGCTATAAAACAAAAAACTAAAAAATTATTGTTCTTGTTCTCATATAACCAGGGCAGGGCCTGAGGGGGGGCGGCGCCCTAGCGCCCCCCAGTGGCGGCCGCCACTGACTGGATTTAACAGAAATGAGGAAAGAGTGCTGGGAAATGGAAATATTAATGTGCATTCATATGACATTCATTTTCATGTGGCATTTCATTTGGAGTTTAAAACATTTGTAGATAATGTCAATGTACTTCAGTGTCATGTCACCTTGAAATAAAGGGAGACACCTTACGAAAATGAGAATTAGGGTAATAAAATGCATAAAAAAAAACACTAAAATAAAGTAAAATTCCAATTCAATTCATTGAATTATAAAGACAATTTAGAGAGATCACCCACCTGCCTTTTCAACTCTTATATCCCTCTACAACCACTCTTCTCGTTTATGTCCTCCACTATCTGGGACCACCAGCCCACCTCTCCCCTTGTTTTCATCCCGTTATCTTACCCCTCTATAAACTACCCTGTTACCCCAGCTCACCGCCCCCAGATATCCTCTCCATCTATCTATCAACACTATCTCTTGCTGTTTGTTGCCTTGTCTTGTCTCTCCTACACTTTTCCTCACTCTCTACTTTAACCCTTCCTGTTATGGTTTGTAACCGACCCCAATCGCACAACACAAGACAGGTATGAGAGTAAGCCAAGAACGGGTATTTATTGAAAACAATCAGAAAAAAAGGCACTGTCCCTTTAAGGGAGAACACCAATACCGGAGAAACAAGAAAAGGGAAAGGCCCAGTGCCTTTAAGAGGCGAGCTGGCTAAGGGGAAGGCAAAGGGAAGGCTAAAGGAAACAGGGCCGGGGCAAGGGGCTGGAGCTGCATACTGGGACAGAGAAAACAGGGTAAGGCCTAGGAAAAAGCATTAATGAAGTTGCTGCTCTGCAGCTTCTCCCGGGATGGTAGACTGGGGAAGCAGGTGGGAACAACAGAGCCGCTCTGCAGACTTCTCTCGGCAGATCTCCGAGGTGGGTAAACGGAACCGAGAGGGAGAGAGGGAGTGGGTTAACTCAGTGCAGTTGGAACAGAGCAGGTGACAGGAGAGGTGACTTGTAACCAAAAACAGAGTTATCCAAGTGAGAGAATCTTCGGTGTATATACACACTGTGAGTAAACGTCCCAAACACAAATCCACGTGATGAATATCTTCGGTGTGTAAACACACAGTGAGTCAACGTCCCAAACACAAAACCACGTGATAAATATCTTCGGTGTGAAAACACACAGTGAGGCGATGTAAAGGCCAAAATATTATCCCAATGAAAACCATCCAAAAAAGGCTAAAACGCTGGGTGAGTGACTGTCTAATAAAAAGCTGGAAATCTTCAGTGTTTTATAAACACACGAAAAACGGAATTGGATCAAAGACAGTCATAAAAAACTCACCCAGGCGTTGTGCGTAAAGAGCGTTGGAACAGAACGGGGCGAGAGCGTCGCCACCGGGGAACCGGTTGTCCAAGCGGAGGTCAGAGTGGTGCGCGACTGCTTGGAGTGCGCGCCGGTACAGAGGACGCATCTGGAGTGCGTCTGCGCGGAAGAGCGTGCCAGGCTCGGAGGTCTGGATGGTGCGCGTCTGCTCCGTGGAGGTCTGGATGCGCGCCTGGAGTGAAGAGCGCATCAGCTGCGTCGAGGTCTGGATGCGCGCCTGGAGTGACGAGCGCATCTGCTGCGTGGAGGTCTGGATGCGCGCCTGGTTGGAAGCTGCGCGGAGGTCTGGATGAGCGTCAGGACGTCTGCTGCGCGGGGGTCTGAAGTGGAACACTGGGAAGCCTCCCGTGGAAGTCTAGAGAGCGCAGTCCAGTGTCTACCTCAGGCAACGGCGACAGGAGGCGAAGGCTGGAGCGCATGTCACGCCGGAGATGAAAACAGCATAAACAGACAGAGGACCTCCCGAAGGAGTCCTGGTGATAGAGAATATGATACCGAATGAAACGGCATGTTACGGCACGACCCGACGACCAACAGAGGGGAAGAGCCAGGTACTTAAAGCCCACAGGGGAACTAATTAGAATGCACCACAGGTGTGTGAAGGTAATTGATACTTGAAACTAAAAGTGTGTGTTCGGCACAAGACCAATCAAACACACAATGACAGGTAGTCCAAGGTGTGGCCGCTGAGAGCAAACGAGAGTAACGAACGCGAGGGTGGGGGCTAGTGAGGTGAGTGAGAAGGGAATTCCTTAACAGTAGGCTTAAAGGAACAGAGAGAGTAGGTGAGCAGCGGACAAAACCTCACAGTACCCCCCCCTCAACGGGAGCCACCCGGCGACCCAAAAATACAGACAGAGTGGCAGGGGACAAAACAAGGCAAAAAACAAAAGGTACTGGGCCAAGCCAGCAGGGGAAGCCACACACAACAAAAGTGGGGCTAGCAAAAGAACAGGGTAGCCGAGGGGTTAGTAGGGTAGCTGAGGGGTAACCAGAGGAGCTGAGATCAGCTAGAGGAGCTGAGTGGTAACTAAGAGGAGCACCGGGAAAAGGGCTAGCAGAGGGAAGGTTAGCTGCCAGGGCACTGATAGCTACAGGGCCTATGCTAGCTGTACTGCTACATCAACATAGAGGCTGCGCTAGCTGCCGGAGCTAGGCTAGCAGAGGGAAAGGGTAGCTGCCAGGGCACTGATAGCTACAGGGCCTATGCTAGCTGTACTGCTACATCAACATAGAGGCTGCGCTAGCTACCGGAGCTAGGCTAGCAGAGGGAAAGGGTAGCTGCCAGGGCACTGATAGCTACAGGGCCTATGCTAGCTGTACTGCTACATTAACATAGAGGCTGCGCTAGCTGCCGGAGCTAGGCTGGCAGACAGGGCTGGACCAGCATGAGAGAACAAGCTAGCTGGAAGGACAGTCCAAGCTGTGGGGAACGGACCTTGCTAGCTGAAGGGGCAATCCTAGCAGTGGGAAAACTGACCTTGCTAGCTGAAAGGGCAGTCCTAGCAGTGGGGAAACTGACCTTGCTAGCTGAAAGGGCAGTCCTAGCAGTGGGAAAACTGACATTGCTAGCTGAAAGGGCAGTCCTAGCAGTGGGATAAACTGACCTTGCTAGCTGAAAAGGCAGTCCTAGCAGTGGGATAAACTACACAAAAGGTGGAGGCCATGCAGAGGGACCGGGTTAGCTGCCTGGGCATGGCTAGCTACAGGGCCTATGCCAGCTGCAAGGGCTGCATTAACATAGAGGCTGTGCTAACAGCCGGGGCTAAGCTAGCAGACTGGGGCCATGCAGAGGGACTGGGTTAGCTGCCAGGGCATGGCTAGCTACAGGGCCTATGCCAGCTGCAAGGGCTGCATTAACATAGAGGCTGTGCTAACAGCCGGGGCTAAGCTAGCAGACTGGGGCCATGCAGAGGGACTGGGTTAGCTGCCAGGGCATGGCTAGCTACAGGGCCTATGCCAGCAGCAAGGGCTGCATTAACATAGAGGCTGTGCTAGCAGCCGGGGCAAAGCTAGCAGACAGGGGCCATGCTGGTAGTAGAGGCCTAACAAGCTGCAGGGGAGCTAACGAGGCTAACAGGGAAGCAAACAGGGCTAACAGGGGAGCTAGAGGGGAACTAGAGGGAAACAAGAAAAAAAAAGGCAAACTCAACATACACCGTCTGTGCTGGCTGGGGTCGTCGATTGGGTCGGGTCGTACTGTTATGGTTTGTAACCGACCCCAATCGCACAACACAAGACAGGTATGAGAGTAAGCCAAGAACGGGTATTTATTGAAAACAATCAGAAAAAAAGGCACTGTCCCTTTAAGGGAGAACACCAATACCGGAGAAACAAGAAAAGGGAAAGGCCCAGTGCCTTTAAGAGGCGAGCTGGCTAAGGGGAAGGCAAAGGGAAGGCTAAAGGAAACAGGGCCGGGGCAAGGGACAAGGCAGGAACAGGGAGGAACTAGGAGGAACTGGACAGGGAGGACTAGGAGGACTAGAGAGGGGAGACAGGGACAGAGGCCCGCGGAGGCGGGCTGGGGACAGGGAGGACTGGGAGGACTAGAGTGGGGAAAAACAGGGAACAGAGACCCGCGGAGGCGGGCTGGGGAGTGGGAGGACTGGGAGGACTAGATAGGGAGGACTAGGAGGACTAGGGAAAAACAGGGTAAGGCCTTGGAACAGGGCGAGGGCTGGAGCTGCATACTGGGACAGAGAAAACAGGGTAAGGCCTAGGAAAAAGCATTAATGAAGTTGCTGCTCTGCAGCTTTTCCCGGGATGGTAGACTGGGGAAGCAGGTGGGAACAACAGAGCCGCTCTGCAGACTTCTCTCGGCAGATCTCCGAGGTGGGTAAACGGAACCGAGAGGGAGAGAGGGAGTGGGTTAACTCAGTGCAGTTGGAACAGAGCAGGTGACAGGAGAGGTGACTTGTAACCAAAAACAGAGTTATCCAAGTGAGAGAATCTTCGGTGTATATACACACTGTAAGTAAACGTCCCAAACACAAATCCACGTGATGAATATCTTCGGTGTGTAAACACACAGTGAGTCAACGTCCCAAACACAAAACCACGTGATAAATATCTTCGGTGTGAAAACACACAGTGAGGCGATGTAAAGGCCAAAATATTATCCCAATGAAAACCATCCAAAAAAGGCTAAAACGCTGGGTGAGTGACTGTCTAATAAAAAGCTGGAAATCTTCAGTGTTTTATAAACACACGAAAAACGGAATTGGATCAAAGACAGTCATAAAAAACTCACCCAGGTGTTGTGCGTAAAGAGCGTTGGAACAGAACGGGGCGAGAGCGTCGCCACCGGGGAACCGGTTGTCCAAGCGGAGGTCAGAGTGGTGCGCGACTGCTTGGAGTGCGCGCCGGTACAGAGGACGCATCTGGAGTGCGTCTGCGCGGAAGAGCGTGCCAGGCTCGGAGGTATGGATGGTGCGCGTCTGCTCCGTGGAGGTCTGGATGCGCGCCTGGAGTGAAGAGCGCATCAGCTGCGTCGAGGTCTGGATGCGCGCCTGGAGTGACGAGCGCATCTGCTGCGTGGAGGTCTGGATGCGCGCCTGGTTGGAAGCTGCGCGGAGGTCTGGATGAGCGTCAGGACGTCTGCTGCGCGGGGGTCTGAAGTGGAACACTGGGAAGCCTCCCGTGGAAGTCTAGAGAGCGCAGTCCAGTGTCTACCTCAGGCAACGGCGACAGGAGGCGAAGGCTGGAGCGCATGTCACGCCGGAGATGAAAACAGCATAAACAGACAGAGGACCTCCCGAAGGAGTCCTGGTGATAGAGAATATGATACCGAATGAAACGGCATGTTACGGCATGACCCGACGACCAACAGAGGGGAAGAGCCAGGTACTTAAAGCCCACAGGGGAACTAATTAGAATGCACCACAGGTGCGTGAAGGTAATTGATACTTGAAACTAAAAGTGTGTGTTCGGCACAAGACCAATCAAACACACAATGACAGGTAGTCCAAGGTGTGGCCGCTGAGAGCAAACGAGAGTAACGAACGCGAGGGTGGGGGCTAGTGAGGTGAGTGAGAAGGGAATTCCTTAACAGTAGGCTTAAAGGAACATAGAGAGTAGGTGAGCAGCGGACAAAACCTCACACTTCCACTAAAAGTCACACACAGGAAGGAGGTATTGTATAGTATAGTTTAGATACACTAAGTATAAAAATGGCAGAGTTAAAATTGTAAATTGTATATTGTATAGTAGTGTACATAGGAACCAGTTCCTCAGGAACTTAGCATGTCTTTTTTTTTATCATGCACATCTTGTGTCTTACCTATTTTATTTGTTTCTATGCCTATTTTTATTATTGTCTTTTGCACAATCGATGCGGGCATGACCACCCACATTTCACTGTATGCCCTGGTATGTATGTGACAAATAAACCTCTTGATTCTTGATTCTACCACACTACAGAAGGTTAACCATTCCACTACCACACTGCAAGGGGATAACACTTTCACTACCACACTACAGAAGGTTAACCCTTCCACTACCACACTACAAGGGGTTAATTATTTCACTACCACACTACAGAAGGTTAACCCTTTCACTACCACACTACATAAGGTTAACCCTTTCACTACCACACTACAAGGGGTTAACACTTTCACACTACAATGGCTCAACCCGTTCACTACCACACTACAAGGGGTTAACCCTTTCTCTACCGAACTACAGCAGGTTAACCCTTTCACTACCACACTACAAGGGGTTACCCTTTCACTACCACACTACAGAAGGTTAACCCTTTCACTACCACACTACAGGGGGTTAACACTTTCACTACCACACTACAGAAGGTTAACCCTTTCACTACCACACTACAGAAGGTTAACCATTTCACTACCACACTACAAGGGGTTAACCCTTTCACTACCACGCTACAGAAGGTTAACCCCATAAAACAAATTTTAACACAAAAAAAGAAGGTTAACCCTTTCATTACTACACTACACAGGGTTAACCCTTTCACTGCCATACTACAAGGGGTTAACGCTTTCACTACCACACAGTAGTGTTAACCTTCTGTAGTGTGGTAGGGAAAGGGTTTACCTTCTGCTCTGTGGTAGTGAAAGGGAAAAAATGATCAGATTTGATTTGTCACATTCCTTGAAAAAAGTGTAATGGTTTTTTTCTCGTCTTTCCCCCTCTCCGCTCCTTACGTCTAAAGAACACCTCAACATGCAGACACACGTCTTAATCATCCGTTTGAACCACTTGTGATAACACTGCATTGTGTTTTCTCTCTACACTGTAAACCTGCATGTTCAAAATAATCAATTAGTTTGAGTAGGGTATACTCAATATTCTATGAAAGTTCTACTAACTTGAATGTCTTGAGTTCGTGTGACGTGTTCTTATGTTTTGAGTAAATAAAACTCATAGTTTTTGATTGACTTGGAACTATTCACTTATTAAGTAAGTATAATGTAAAAGCATAACTTAAGTACAACTTAAGATAATTAAGTAGATACAGACTGTAAACCGCATTATGTTTTGAGTAAATAAAACTCATAGTTTTTGATTGACTTGGAATTATTCACTTATTAAGTAAGTATAATGTAAAAGCATAACTTAAGTACAACTTAAGATAATTAAGTAGATACAGACTGTAAACCGCATTATGTTTTGAGTAAATAAAACTCATAGTTTTTGATTGACTTGGAACTATTCACTTATTAAGTAAGTATAATGTAAAAGCATAACTTAAGTACAACTTAAGATAATTAAGTAGATACAGACTGT